>NC_056726.1:1553088609-1553241109 GCF_019279795.1 Protopterus annectens
ATTGGCTATAAGATATTTTTTTCATTTTACTTATTTATTGACATTTCTTTACTGGAAAATTCTGTCTGAGCAAGAACCCATTTTTAGTGGAGAAATATGGAGAAAAACTCCACAGAATACAAATTACAATAGTAGGCCGATATTACTCATGTATGAATTTGACTGAATGCATTGAATATCTGGCATATGATAGTCCTAGCTGGCCTAAATCTGAACAATTAAAAATAAAGCTTGGAAAAAAAAATATATATATATATCCCATTCATGCCCCTCTCCAATACATATATGAATATTAAAGTAGATGTAGTAATACTAACATGTAATAATGCTAATTCCATGGGGAAAAGTATTAAGTAGTTATATGTAAAATGGTCTGACCACACAAAGAAGTGAATCTCATGACTGCAGGCATGCATCATCCCCAAAGCTAAGATGAAACATTAAGTATTCAAATACTTTATTCAAGTCCATTCCAAAACGTGCCTCTTTCAGGGCAGTTGTATTCAAGCATCCCCTTTGCATGGAGAAGGAGTGTGTAATGCAAGGACAAAGTAAGGACTCTCATGGGTAAACATTGTTTCAGCATTCTATGTAGATGACACAGGAAGCTGGAAAGGAAATTTCAGGATTGTGGTCAGCCTGTTCTTTTCTTCTTTTTTATAGTTTTTCATTTCAAATAAATTTAAAAAAATAAAACAGCAGTATGATTTAATACAGTGCAATGAATTTAGTCATCATCCAAGTTGCTAATTATGGTTTACAGACACTCCTTGGCTTCATCCATGCCTAATGAAGCCAAAATAAATTAGTTGTTTGTTTTACTTAACAATCTCCAGTTCAGTAAAATGGGGAGTATATACACATAAGCTTCTCTAAAGTTCTTAGTTAGGCTTATCATTAGTAAATAAGCAAAGAACTATATGCCTTTTTTCAACATTGACGAAGAGTTGGGCTGAGGCTTCATCTAATGTCAGTAACTCAGCAGACATCAAACTCATTTTTGATGCTAAAAGGTTCAAAAGGTTGCGGGTTCTATCATCACACCAGGTAACTGGATTTATCTACAAGTATGGGCAACATGATGTAAGTGGTGCTGCACTCATGATGAGATGTCCTTTCAATGAAATATTTATTTATTTATTTGTAGTGTGTTAACCAGATAGACGAGTTGCTCTACTGATCCTTTTCAGTTGTGACTTCAGCTCGTACTGGACACAGTTAGCACACATTGTACAATAGCTGGAGCTGTACATACATGAAGAAGGAACATGCTACATAATAGTACAGATTACTTAAGCATGGATAAAATCGCAGCACAAGTGAGTATCTTGATTGATTTGATATTTTCTCTGTGCAAAGGTGTTGAGATGGAATGTCTGTCTAGTAAGAATCATCTAATACCTGCAATTCTAGAAACAGAAATCCTGAATTCAGTGGATAAAACAGATCAGTCCAACTCACTGAACTGGTAGGAGATCAGGTTGACTTTAAAAACCCAGTGGCACTTCCTGAAAAAACGCATTTTTTTTCTTATAACCCTTCATTAGAATAACAATTTAAATGTAATCTTTTAGTTCAAATGGTCCAAAGATCTTTCATCCATGACCTGGACAAGGGCAATAGGCAAGTGGAAACAAAACAATGTTGCTGTGTCTCTCGGCTTTTCCCGGTTAGGGGTCACCACAGTGGAACTCCGGTCTGCTAATGATTGGCAGTAGATTTTTACGTGCCGAGTTGCCAGCCCTGACGCACAACCTTCAACGAAGGTACGCCCATTCACGCATGTCTCCAGACAGAAGATGGTCTAGCTGAGAATCGAATGGGACAACGTCTTACTGTCAGGTAACAGCGCTACTGCAGCACCACCACTGCAGTGGAAACAAAACAATAAACTTTAGAAACAGGGTAAACAACATAAGCATACAAAACACAAAACAAACACAAGTATAGTAATGGGGTATTGCAGTAAAAGCATTTTTATAATTCTCATGGTTGTAATTTCTTAAAATGACAGTGCATTACAGTTCTCAGTAGTAGTTACTGATGAAACAGCACAATATAGTAAGAAGAGGTTAAACTTAAAGATTGAGGGTTAAAACCATAACTTAAAGATTGAGGGTTAAAATCATGCAGCATCATGATGATGCTGCTTAAGCAACCAACAATTTGTAAGAGTGTGAAACTATTACCTTAGATAAATAATTCCTCTGTCAAACCCTCGATAATATACATTGTGTGCATTCTCATATTGTATCTTTATGAGTGCAATATTTTTGTAATTGTATTCTGTCAGTGACTTAGGTCATCTCTGAAAACGGTCTTTAAATCAGTCCACCTAACTGGTTAGCAAATAAATAATACATAGATGCAGGTGAGGTATAAGAGATGTTCATTTTGAAGCAACTGCATTGATCTGGGGTTGAGAGACATATAAGTTCTGAGAAAGATCTTAATGCAGTACATAAAACATGGGACATTTAGGCCTTCTAGTATTTACCTTGGGTGTGCCCTGAAATGGGCTATAGGCTAAGTGGGATTAACTTGGAATAGGAGACTATGAAACTTAGACTCAGGTCTGACTGCTGGACTTATAGCACTCAGGTCACAACTATTTATACTGACCGCCAGGTTATATTATAGCCACTTTATATTCTTTTCCTTACAGGAATAAAGAAACATCCAGAAATGTAGGACCTAGCTTTTCTCCATAGCTAATGTATGTAAGGCTATGTGGCCATACACTGACACAGAGCTGTGTGGTTTCAAATGGAGACATCCAAGATCTGTAAAATCGAAAGGGTAATTTCTCATTATTTTATCCAGGAGGGCAAGAAATAGGGTCTTTTTGTATGTTTTTATTTGTCTCTTCTCTTCATCAATGTCTTTCTTCAAGGAATTCAGTTACATTGGAAAGTTTGGCTTATGTTGATCCTGTTTACTGTACTAAACTACATATTATGTGCTTAATGTTTAATGTTTAACTGACTACCTAAAATGTTTCCCTTCCCAGCCACTCAGAATGCATTTTTTGTAGTAAATTCAAGAGCAACAAAGTACTGCAGTACATCTGAAATCAGAAAAATGCTCTAGCACCCTTCTTGTGTGTGAAAAGTGCTTAACAATGTCTGTTAAGCACCCTACAGCACTGCTCTTGTTGCTACATCACAAATGGCAGCCACCACAGAATACTACAGCCATTTTTTTGTCTGTATCAGGATCAATCATATCACAGATTTTAAGCTGCTAGAAGATCGTGCACATCCTTCATTACTGACTTATGAGCAGCACTAAGTGTTTTACAGCTTTCAAAGCTGTAAAACACTTTACACTCATATGGCTTCTTTTTTTCTCTGTATATATTAGTACACCAGCAGCTAAAGCTCCATAAACTGCAAAGAACTGTGTGAAAGCACAACAGATGCGTATGGCTTTCAAAGCTGTAAATCATTTAGCAATGATGCACTGTTTTATTTTCTTTTTATCTCTGTCTCACTTTCTTTTGCTCTTTCCATGACTGGTAGTATATGGAGAAAAAATAATTATAATCAGGTATTTCTGATCATAAAGAAAGGCTTAAAATGGATGCCAAAATTCACCTCTAAAACATACTCCATTCCATTTGTGAGGTGAATCGTAATACCAATTTCTAAAAAAATATAACAACTTTACAGTGCATGGAGCAACATGATTATACTCCATAACTGGAAAAAGATAAACCTGTAAAGCACTACTGTAGCCCAAGACCTGATTGTAACAGTGCTTTCAGAAGTGTGCGACAATTGTCACACATCCCCCAACCACTGTTTTGGTCAGGTGTCTTGTAAAGGACATTACTTCACTCTCAGCTGTTACTGAACATCTTGCCTCATATTTTCATTCTGTAGTCAGTCTGTAAGTAAATTAGAGCAATATCACTGTAGTGTGAGCTTGGAGTTAGTATAAATAATTAGCGGTGGGTGTGGGGGTGCAGCCTCCCACAAGAGTGGATTTCAATGAACGGCATTTCTGATGAAATGTCATTCACTGAACTGTCACTTCGCTGAAGTGATTTAGACCTGTTTCAAGTCACAACCTTTTAAATTCTGGCAGTAACTTAGCCAATATTACCTTTTCCATTATTTCTCCACAACTTAAGGGTCTAGATGACTCTGGGTTTGTCCTACTCCCTTTTCCTTTAAAAATAGGTTTAAGAAGTGCATGTCTCCAATCTTGAGAATCTACCTATATTTATATGACCTAGTAAATAATAGATATAATGGTGCCGTATGTTCTTGCTGACATGCTCTCAGGTCACTATTACTAATTCCATCTCCTCCCTGTGTTTTGTTTGGATCCAGTTTACACAGTTCTTTTTCAATATAATCTAACTTGATTTCAGTATCTGAGATTACCTGGATGTCACTAGGACAGTTTACTACCGCCTTTCCGCCTTTGTGGAGCCAAACTACTTTGTATAATATTTTGTAAATTTATCTATAATCTGTTGTGTATGATAATAAATTTTAGAATCTACACACGGTTTATCAGTTTGTATTTCTTTACTCCTTCTACATCTTATGCATCTGTAAAATAGTTTTCTTTTATGTTCAATAACTTTATATGCATTTTCTTGAATTTTTCTTGATCTTGCTATGTTTAAACTGTGTGTATATCCAGCTTGTTTATATCAGTTTTAAAAACTTAAGTTCCACCTCTTTTCCATTTCTTATATTTTTTGCCTCTCACATTAATCAAGTTTCTTGTTCTTTGGTTTTTTTGCATTCAAACAATTTCTCTTTCAAAACTTTCCACATTCCTTCTACAGTTTTTCCACTGAACGCATCGCTCTGATTAGTATCGTATAGTGGCTGTTTTTCTTCTACATAATCTGGTAAAATATAGTAACTTCTGCACAGCTCGAACAGAGTATAACACACGTATAGTCAACACTAGTGTTCCACCAAAATTCAGGCTAAATCCACTTGTAATGATGAAAAAACAAATCTTTTATTGAAAATAAGGTTTAGCGCTTTCATCTGTTAAAAATCAGACTTCCTCAGAACCAAAATGGAGTACTTCCAGTTCACATTTAAATAACCTTTTTGGCACCAAAAATTAAAAAGAAAATGGAGCTCTTAAAGAGACATAGTCATAATAACTCCATATACACATACTACTATGGTAAAAACAGCTAAGCATTTCAACAGATCCAGTGTGCTAATATAAAAAAATGACAATATAAATAATAATTGTGGTAAATAAAATATACTCTGCACATACTAATTTCATCTTAAAACATACTCTAAATATATGTAATAGTGAAATAATAAAACTTGCATGACTAATGCTCATAAATTATAACAAGTCAACAAGAATCAAAATACAATGGCAACATCCATGAAATATCTATCCCATGATTAAAAATGGTTTAATACTTATATTTTCATTTATGCCAGGTGACCTAATGGCATCTGTCAAAATTTGCCACTTACTTTCTTTCATGGCTAAAAGTGCTTTCCAATTTCCCCCATAAGTAAATACTTCTACGTGGTCTATAATGGCAAATTTAAAACCATGTGATTCACCATATATGGATCTGTGTTTATAAAGTGCATTGTTATTGTCTTTAATCTTTATCTTATAGATATGTTCATATACTTGTTTCCTAAGGGCTCTCTCTGTTTTGCCTATATAGAATGCGCTGCAGGCATAACATGTAGCAATATATACGACTTGTTTGGTGCTACAATTTCCTGCTTTGCATTTAATGTTAGTCTTATTGATATCTCCTAACTTAATATTGCCTACCTCATTTATGGCATAACATTGTTTACAGGTACCGCATTTTCTAGTTCCCATCGAGAGCTTTGTATTATGTACAGTTTTTTGTTTAGAAGCTTTCTCCAATAATTTTTTAATGTTGGGTGCTGTTTTATATGCAAAGCTCGGATAATTGCCCAAAACGGAAGCTGTATCATCATTTACTGTTATTAAATTCCAGTGCTGTCTTAAAATATCTCTAATATACTTCGTATAAGGAGTATACATCAAGACGCAAACTCGATTACAACACATACCTACATCATCATATCCCTTCTTTCTATTATGAATCTTCATAAAATTTAATGACTTGCCCAATAAAGGTGGAATTTTTTTACCCCATTCATTCTTCACATAGTTGGAAACTTGTAATAATACGGCTGAGGGGTATCCTCAATTACTAAACATATTACTTATTCAATCAACTTCCCTATTCATGATTTCTCTAGTAGATGACATACAAGCTGCCCTAATACATTGTCCTTTATAAACATTTTTGAATATATGGGGAGGGTGATAACTCTTAAATTCAATATAGTCATTTGAAAAGGTTTTCTTCCTATGAATTTGTGAAATAAATCCCTTATCAGAATGGCTGATATATGTGTCCAAATATGCTATGCCACTCTCACTGATGTTATGAGTGAACTTTAAAAAATTCTTCTGTACATTGGTTTAGATTTTAGTTTGGCAGAACTATCTAGCAACAAATTAACCTTTATAACCCTATGATCATTGCACATCAACGGTGATAAAATGAAGTAACAGTAATTTCTTTAGGAACACAAACAATATCTAGCATGTTCCATCCCTGGTAAGCTTTTTTACAATCTGAAGCAATTGTTATTCCTGAACATATGTTGTGAATAATTTACTTACTAATGTTGTTGAATCAATATTTGTATAGTCTGTTTCTGGCAAATTTAAGTCCCCAGCTAATATTATTCTTCCCTGCTATGTTTCGTGCAAGAAATATATGATTTTTTCTAGTTCATCAGCACTTGACTTTGGCGGTCGATACAATCCAACAAATGTTACGTGTTTCAGGGTTGTCTTTACTGGCACTGTTACACAGTCTATAATGTTGATGTTTTCACTGAACATGTATTAATCACAGCATTTATAACTATCTTTAGTCCCTATCATAACACTGAAACTTAATTTTTTGTTAGAATGTCTGTTACAGTAAAAACATCTATACCCTGACAGAACTGGTTTCCAGTCATTTGTTCTTTAACCAAGTTTCACCTACAATAACAAAAATAGTCTTGTGGGAATATAGCAAACATTTAAACTTTCCAATAAAGAGAACATTATTATTAATATTCCTAGCATTAACAACCATCAGAATTGTATCAACTGTTGCTGTCTGTGCACTGTTAAATTTTTGACCTGACAAAAATCCTGCGTTGTGTTTGTCAAATATTGTAAAATATCTTCTGCAAAAATTATTTTCCCTGATCTTGACAAATGCATGCCATTCTGTCTGAACACGTGCCCAAAATTAGGCTGTGATGCTATACACATTTCCATTTTTTTAACATGGGATATTTTTTTATGTAGTTATTTATCCCAAAAAATCTTTTCATTCATAGTGACTTGACTCTGCTTTCTGTATGTGATTTGTGAAAAATATGTCCTAACACCTGTACAAGCTAAGCTATCTAAGAGGGCTATAAGTTCCATACTAACAGTCACAGAGTCCTTGCAGATGAGATAATTTGTACCAACATGAATAAAAACAGACTGGTACTTCCTTACATTAAGGCACTGTAAGGCCTGTCTCACATCCTCTATTTTTGCTCCTGGCAAGCATAACACTATCTGATGTTCATTATCTTCTTTGCAAAATTAGTTCCTCTAATAACTGAATTTCCAATTACAGGAATATGTTTCTGACCATAAAGGAAGAATCTTCAGCTTCTAATTCAGTATTATCTGCTCCATTAATTGTTACAAAGGGGTGATCTTTATCATCATGAATCATATTAATCCCACTGTTTTCATTGCATATTACATTTGCAAGTGCACAGTTCTCATCCAGCTGGCTTTGTAGATCCACAGCTTGCGCCATGCTGTCAACGTCTGTCTTTCTCATATTTGTCTTACAGTAATGTTATTCAATCCTGCCTCATTCAATTTTGACTTCTTCCTTTTCACCTGCCCCATGACTCTTTTTTAGTACCTTCTATTTTGGAAAAAATGACACCTTTTTCTGTGGAATTTGTGTATTACATAACAAATAAGTGCCCTTTTTACAATGTATTCTCTTTACTTTACAAGCGTTTATCAGTTTCTTTTTCTTCCTATTGAGACTTCTTCCATTCTTTTTTCTTTTCTTCCTTCTATATGTTCTGAATCCTCAGATTGCTGAATACCTATTTCCAAAATTCCAAAGTTGTCAGTGGTGATAACTCGTTCAACCGAGGTTGAGTGATCTTTACAGACAATAGACACTTCCTTTCCTAAATGTGCTCTGTCTGCTGTTTGCATAGCTATCTGTATTTATCTCATCAGCCCAGTCATTAATATACGTGACAGCAATTCTCTAAGCTGTGCCAGTTGCACAAGTGCAGCCGTCGTTATTTACAACTAATAACGGTAAGCAAGTCGTCCATAATGATGTGGAAGTTCAGTCCACGGTAAGGTGGTAGTGTTGTAGCGTACCTTTTAGTGCTGGATATTTGTCAGGGTAGTATTTTAGAGTATGAGCTAGTACTAGATGACTATAGTGGATGTGATGTGGGAGTTCAGTCCAATTTAGTTGTTTAAGGGCACAGCAGTTTTAAAGGGGCGATTTGCAGCAAAATGAGCTATTTTATTATAGTACGGCTCCAGCTTTGTTTGTGCAGAAGTTTGTAGGTTGGTAAAGATTGGAGAGGCATATAGTAGGGTAGACAGGATGTAGGCTTTACCTATAGTTTCTCTATCTCTGTCTGTTAGGTAGGGTTTTGTTCTATATAAGAGGGAAGCTTTTGGCAGTTTTTTTTTTAATAACAGTTTAGAAGTGTAGCTCACATTTCAACTTGTCATCAATGGTGTCTCCTAACAGTTTGATATTAAGGACCTGTTCAAGCAGGCTGTTATTTAGTTTAGTGATTTTTGACAAGGTTTGATTTTGGAGAATGTTTTAGAAGTGAAAAGTAGTAGTTTTATTTTTTTTTTTTGGGGGGGGGGTTAAGTAGGAATTTGAGTTATCTAGCCAGGATTTTATGGATGTAAAGGATTCTTGAGTAATTTCTTGACGTTTTTGTAAGTTAAAGGCTGTGCGGATGAGTGTAGCATCATCTGCATATTGTACAAGACTGACGTGCTTGGGAGTGGTATGCACATCATTATCATTTGTAAACAGTTAAACAGGAGGGGTCCCACAGTAATGGGTAGAAATGATGATGATTCTGACTGCCATGTGACTGCTTGGAATCCGTTAGGTAGCTTTTAAACCAGGAGAGGGAGGATGGGGAGAGGCCTGAGGAGGAAAGTTTTAGTGCCCGTTTGTGGCGAGAGACGGTGTTGAATGCTTTGGAAGTGAAGCAGGGCAGTAGTGGTGCTATGGTTGGGATTAAAACCATGTTGTGTGGTCGAGAGAAGATTTATTTAGTATTTATTGATCCGTATTTGTTTTCCAGGATGGAGCACTGGTCTTCATGGACCTCTTTCAGACTCAGCTTGGGTGTGATGCCTGGCTAAGTGACTTGCTCAGAGTCACACATTGTTTACGGTAAGGTATTGCAGTAATTGGAAATAGACGCACTATTCTAATATTTTAGATAATGGCAGCAGAATGGTTATTGGTCTGAAACTGAAGTGGTCAGCAGAGGGTCCTCCTTTATGAAGAGCAAGTACGTATGTCTTCCTCAAAATGGCTGAAACACAAGTTTCTAGAACACATCTGTTTATTAGTAGAGATACTGGGCATAACAGAGCTTCAGACACAATGTTTAGAAATTCAGGTGAAAGGTTTATGTGCAAATAGATGCGCACATATTCTATTTCAAAATGATTTGGGGTGGAGACCCATCTTGTGAATTCGCATATTGCAAAACCAGCATGGAAAAAATAACAAATGGTATGAAATTAATGGCTGAGTTGCCAGAATAAAATTAAAATGTCATCCTGAAAATAGATGCATAACATTATGTTAAAAAATATGATGACCTTCCTGTTTCACAGGGCAAATGTATGAGGCCCCATGATATAGTCATCGCTTGGTCCTGTTCCCAGAAAAGCTGACAATGTTTACAAAATAAATAAATAAATAAATAAATAATTGTACCTGAGTTAATTTCACAGCAAGTGCCCCTATAAATAAAAATGCATTAGTGTTTTCCTATTAATTGCATGGTTCATAGATTACTAGGCTAACTGCCCTTGTGGGCCATTTCAAGCCTAGGCAATTACCCCATGTAAGAATCAAACTCTGCACCATGCATCTGTAAGGTAAACGCCTTAACTATTATGCCAACCTCCCACCCTCAAACAATGGCCTTGTCTGGTCCTACTCAGTAGTACAGGCTCCTCTCACATAGACTCATAGTTTCATAGCAGATTACTAGACTAATGGTTCAAGACTTCTTACAAGCCTAGCCAGTTTTACCCACATTTTACACAATTTTCTATCCCTAGGGAAAGATAACAAGGGTCAGCAAGCAGGGTTTTGACTATTTTTGTAGAGTGCCTGTATCCATAAGGGACATGGGTGCCACCCCAACACTGAATTTGAGAATTCCCATCCATTGGACCAGATTGCATTTGAAGATGATCAGGGAAGGACTCTGCTTCACATGACTAGGAAGCCTATTCCAGAGGAGGGGCAATCTCCGGAATACATATCTGTCTTTCCAGCATGATCTATTCATGTCAGAGAACAGGATTAGATCTTTGGAGTGGGTAACCCTTGTGCAGTTAGTTTTGCGAATATGCAACATTTCCATCAGTGCTGGGTCAGAGACTGCCTTGCAGGTCAGGCACAGATCACCCCTCAGTAATTGGTAAGAAACTGAATGCAGTGATAGGGCTTTTAATTGGTCCACATATGGCATGTTGGTTATATCCTGTATTTTTTGATGAGAAACCTCTGAACTACCAGAACTAAGGTGCCACAACATTGTGACGATAATGCCAGCTTTGTATCCTAACTACTCTCTGCTTCATTTTCACACATTTGAGCTTTGGTCCGGATAAGTTAGAATGAGATTCTAACTTACAGAGTGGTTTGCTGTCATGCATGCATCCTGTTGGAGGATTAATGCCTCTGTCACAGGGTAAATTAAGTGGAGTTACACATTTAGGAAAATGCATTCTCGAACTCATATCTGTGCTTTTGATGCTGAGAATGAACCAATCAAAAATACAAGTATGTGTATAGATGGACAGATGTATATTTGTTTACTTTAATTAAAAGATTTCTAATTACTAACTGCATTATGCAAAGAGAATGCTGTTTTTAAATAATTGTTACACTAAAAGCCATAAGTGTGTGGTAACAAGTTAGCAGATTTTCACTTCCAAGAACATGGGAAATAGTTTTGACACGAAAACGTTATAAACCACTTACAGACATTGTGCAACACTAAGGCCAGTGGCAGAACTCAGGTCTTACTGTGGATTAAGTGCCAGACCAGGGTTTGAGACTGCAGCCTTCCTTTGCACATAGTGTGACTGTGCAAACCACAAAACCACTGCAAGCTTCAGTCTCAACTCTCAAGACATGCCATGTAGTTCTTTGTTGTTAGATGGCCATCAAACAACATGAGAAGGTATATATCTCTGCACCAGTAGATCATGAACAGATATCCTTGGAGAAGTACGCAAGTATATGTCATTATTCTCTGTGTTACAGAAGCTTGGTGCAGGCTTTTGTAATCATTAAATTAATAAGTTAACACTTTCTATACACTGAACAGCGTGCAGATAACACCCTTGTTATTTACTTCCAAACACTTCCTTTGCCACTATTGCAAGAAGCTCTTGCTGGATTTGTTGTGGCTTAAAAGAAGCCAATTCTGACAAAAAGGATCATAATAAAATTCTTTACTGAAAGATTAACGAATCATGTGCTGCTGAGGTTTCCATTATTTTGCTAGTAGCAGTTTTAGTGGGTGTCAGTTTCACTGTTGTTAACTCATCGTAAATAACTGATGAATATCAGTGCTGCATGTATTTATCACTCTCCTTGGTGGTTAGAGCAAAGCAATTTTGATTTTTAATGCCATCTAAAATATTCAAATTAAATTGCATTGCAAAGGAGGCTACACTTGCAATCTTTTCTGCAAATCAAAGTATGTGTTTAAAGCTGCACTCCTCATATAAAGCATCTTACAAGAGCTGTTTTTGCCTACGCATGACTGACTTTTTAAATGCATTCCCTTATATTACTTTACTTCGTTCAAGTCTTTATTATATCTTAGATCTGCACTCAGTTTCTGGAAAATCTACATTTGGCCTGGCTGATCCAAAAATTGAAACATGACAGCAAGGCTTAAGCCATCTTGTTAGTCGTATCAGGACAGTAGAATGATAATATTGATAGTGAATGTCATTTCAGCAGGGCCATTTCATTGAATTCAATTTGGCCAACTGTCACACCGAATAAAACTGACATTTGGTAGAAACTGCACTTGCACAATTCATGGAATTTTTATGGTTAGAGCTGTGGTTTAGTTTAGAGTTAAACTGGACGTTGGATTTGAGTAATCTTAGGATTAAAGTCAGGTTAAAAGTTTGTTTTGGGATTCGGGCCAGATTTACAGCCAAGGGTGTAGGCTGTATTATACTCTAAGTGGACGATGTGAGATAGTGGTACAGTAAACTCTCAGTTAACCAGAACCCAAGTAACTGGCACTCCCTAGCAACACAAAACAAAAAAAAAAAAATCGAAGAAATACAGTACAGCATCAACAATTCAGTTTTCATGTGTTGCACTTTCTGTTTCCCCCGCAGAAACATACCTCAGGTTTTTAGAGTTTTAGAGTACAGTGAGGTACATTACAAAAGTCTAATGAGTGATGAGTAGAGGTGAACAATTACCTCTTTTTTCCTGGATGAGAAACCTTTTGTGATGAGGTGTGCCACACAGAAGGATTTCCTGACTACTGTGCGATGTGATTTTCAGAGGAGACACTACTGTCTGCCTGTGTCTTATCACACTTTCGGTGTTAAGTAGACTACCACCTATGTGGTAGTTCATGGGTATAGAGTTTTTACCAAAAGGGATGACAATGCACTTTTTGGCATTGAGGTTGAGGCCATGGCTTTGACACCACGCATCTGTCTCAGTGAGGCCCTTTTGTAGGATGTCCACATCTTTAGGAATTTCAGTTATGACTCCTAGTTTGCAGTCATCTGCAAACTTCATTAGCCAAAGACCTTCTGTGTTAACCTGTACTTCAGAGAAGTAGATACCAAACAGGAGAGGACCCAGGACTGAACCCTGTGGTACTCCACTTGTCACTGGTCTGAAGTCGGATTTGGAGTCTGCTGCTTTCACAGTGTGGGTTCTGTCAGTGAGCCAGTTGGCAACCCATCTTGCGACATAGGGATGTATACCTAGTTTAGTGAGTTTATCTATAATTCCAGAGTGGGGAATGGTGTTGAAAGCCTTACCCTCATCTACGGCTTTGGTGACTGCTTCAAAGAAGTCTATCAGGTTTAGGAGACATGATCTGCCTTTTACAAACCCGAACTGGATGGGGTCCAGAGTTTGGAGATTGTCAATGCCTTTGTTTATAGGTTCCATGATGATACGTTCCATGGCCTTGCAGACCAGGCTCGTCTGGCTAATGGGGCGGTCTTTCCCCTGGGTCTGTGGTGGATCCCCCTTTGTGGAGTGGGATAACCGTCGCTGTGCACCATTCAGTGTGCACAAGGCCTGTGGTGAGGCTATGATTGAACATGGTACTTTGGTGGGGTGCCAGTTCATTCTGTAGTTTGTGTAGAACGCAGCCTGGGATGTTGTCAGGTCCCATGGATGCTGTGTTTTTAGCTTTGGAGTGTGTGTTTTTTACCTGTGCAGCCATAATTACAGGAACTTTGCATTCTTCTGGTGTAGAGATGGGCCCTTTAGGGGGTGAGAGGGGGGTAAAGTTAGCACTAAACCTATCTGCCAGGATGTTGGCAATATCAGTTGGTTCTGTATATTTAGTGCCATTGTGCTGTAACTCAGAGCAGATTTGAGTGTTGCCATTGAGAATATTGACATAACTATAGAATGCTTTGTGGTTGTCTTTAGAAACAGTAGTGATTTTGTTTTTGTAACTAGCTTTGGAGGATTTTATTAGGGATCTCAGCTTCTTACTGAGGATGACCAGGGAGTTCCTCCAATTATGGGATTTTACTCTTTTTTGCAGCAGTTTCTTTCTTCTGTTGTAGAGTTTGTTTATGGCAGGGGACCACCAAATTGGCTTCCTTTTTGGAGGATAGCATATTGGTTCTGTGTAAGTGCTTATAAAGTGCATTGGTGTAGGATTCAGCAGTTGTACCTCTATTGTCCATCTGCATGGGTGTTGTGAATTTTTCCACTTTGGTCTTAAGAAGCGTGAAGTTGACTTTGGAGAAATTTTTTACGGTGGTTTCCCTAATGGGGGCAGGATGTGGACGTCTAGGGTGATTAGCATGTGGTCCGATCTTACTAATGAGGAGTTGACCTCTGGTGTGGAACACCGGTCGCCCATGTTGGTAATGACCAGGTCTAGGATATTGCTGCCCCTGGTGGGGATGTGGATAAGTTGATCCAAGGTGTTGGAATTTATGAATTCTAGAAAACGTTGAGCAAAAGAGTTGGTACATGAGTAGTTTTCCCAGTTAAGGATGGGGTAGTTGAAATCACCCATTATTAGGGTGTTAGGTTGTACCCTAATATTTTCCAGTTTATCAAGAAATGATGAGTGGTAATCCTGGGGCATGATGGGGGATCTGTAGCAAGCTACAATTTGGATTGCGGTCTTGCCCAGAGTTAGTTGCACTTGGATAATCTCGGATGCATTATGCTGAGCAACTAGCCTTGAGGTGTGGATATCCTTAATGAATATGGACACACCTCTGCCTTTAATGTTTTGGTCCAGGTTAGGTGGCTGAAATGTGTGGTTTGAATTATAGCCTGGTAATGCAGGGGTGCTCTCAGGAGCCTTGAACCAGGTCTCTGTCACTACAGAGATGTTGATGTTCTCCATTTTAAGGAGTGCCTCAAGTGAGTGCATTTTGAGGTTTTGACTTCTCGCATTGAGTAGCATTCCCCTCAGATTTTCCTTGCTTGTACCTGTTACAGTGGTGAATTTGTCATTTGAACCTTGCCTAAAAAAGGCACTATAGGGGTGGCAAGAGCCTTAGCCAGTATCCGGAATCCCAAGGGCGACAGGTGCAGGCCATCTCTGGCAAAGCATCGTGGTCTGTTGATCATGTCATCCCATACAGACAGATACTGGATCCCCTTAGAATGACACCAGAACCTTAGCCAATTGTTGAAGTCAATCACTTTGTCCTTGTACTGTGGTATCATTCTGGGTGATGGCAGGATGCTACTCAGGGCTAGGGTCATACCTGGCTGGGCTACAGGATCGAAGAGCTGCTCCATATCTCTTTTCATGTAGCCCAGGGAGGTACGTCTCAAGTCATTCACACCAACATGAACAATGACAGAGTCATATTTGTACTTGTTGTGGAGTGACCTGAGTGCATGCGTTATGTGGGGGATCCTGGCACCCGACAGGCAGCTGCCAGTAACCTTCTCCTTGTTTAGCCTGGTGAGTGGAACATCAGTGTGCCTGACTATAGAGTCACCTATGACTAGACTGTTGGGTACATTGTTATGCCTTATGGGCTGTGGTTGGATAGTATGTCTGTCACACATTTACTGATAGGAATTATTTCAATTGATATCCATGGTAAATAATAGTGAACCATATTATTTAATCAAAATAACTTTTATTTTAACCACCGTATGATCTCCCTAGTTGAAGTTTTAATAATCTGTTATTGTTTCATATCTTGCCCATTTGTTCCACATTATGACAGGCAGTGTTCCACATTCTGGAGATGAA
Source organism: Protopterus annectens (assembly GCF_019279795.1). NCBI lineage: Eukaryota > Metazoa > Chordata > Ceratodontiformes > Protopteridae > Protopterus > Protopterus annectens. Next base: position 1,553,104,446 of record NC_056726.1, read on the forward strand.
AGTTTGAGAACAATGCATATGTTTTTTCAGGACATGTTACAGAATCACTTGTAACACTTTTAGTTGATAGACTTTTAAGAAAAGTTATTCTAACACAGTTTACATTTTAAGAAAATGCATTGCAAAAATGTGCTATCTCACAAGTTAGAGAACATTATTAAACAGAATAACCTGGAAAAGAGATTGTATAGCATAGCTTTTTAATTTTGATAGGTATGACTGTAATTAACAGCAGATGATGAACTACTATGTAGACTGAAGAGGAAGATAGAACTTGTGCGGATATACTTAGGGCAATTAAAACATGGAACAGTAATGTTATAATGTAAAAAGATTTAGGATAGGTAGGAGGAATGAAATAAAAAAAACAATATTGATGAGTTTAAAGGAAGGGAAAGTGGTAATCTTCACAGTGGGCGTTCAGAAGTGTGCGCCCATGTGGTAAGGACATTGTGAGCATCCTTTGGGGAAGGCATTCTGGTTCTCCACAGTTACATAGATGGCTTTTTTTTCTGCCCATGGCAGGGGGCGAATTAAGCTGACAAGAGCACAAATCATACTCATGGCAGCCTGAATGACACCCCCCATTATCTCTTGCCACAGTTCTGACTGAAAGCCCAGGAGAAGGAATGAATGGGTTCTGTCTCATTAGTGGAAGGCTTAATGGTCAGCAGATATCAGGACAAAAAGTATTAAACAACAACAACAACGAAATAGGTGAAAACACATATTGCCTAATCTGGGATTTGAAAGTGGTTTGGTCTGTGATTCCAGAGTGTAGATACTGCAGTCATGAAATGACCATTGCCATGGGCGAATTGGAGCAGTCAGGAGTTTATTGGATTTCTAATAAACTGACTGAAATCAAGTGACTGGACTGGAGGGCATTTGTTTGCATGGTGCAAAATTGTGTGGGTTGTCATTAATCTACTAGTGTATGCCAGCTTGCATTGAAATTCCAACTAATTTAATTTAATTTATTTATTTATTTGTTTATGTATTTATTTATTTATTTATTCATTTAACATTTGTTTACCAGGGTGGTCCGACTGTGTCTACAGAACCCATTTTCAGTGGAGATCTGTGGAGAAAAGCTCCATATATTGTACAATACAAATACATTATAGTCCAAAAACAATACAAGTGACATGTATAAGTTGATAGAACGTAGTTGTTTAATTTTAATGAAATACAATGATGTGTTCTATGGGAGTGGCCAGATGCAAGGCAGGGGAGTAAAACATGCTTATTCTAGCTTTATGTTAGATATTCATGTAGGTTAACAAAAAATGAAGAAACAATAAAGTGGGATGTAGAAATGCTGTTGTGGTAACCTGTTCTACATGCAAGGTCAGGAACTTTGATCAGTATAGTGGGTTCTAGTTTACAGTTTATTTGATTGCTTTAGATATGTGTGAATCAAATTTTAAACAGGGGTCAAAAGTTACTTCAAGAGACTAAATAAGAAGACGTTTTCTGCTGCTGGTGCCATTTTTGTTATGTATTATTCATGTAACAAAAAACAAAACTACCACCACACTCTGTGAGCAGTCAGGTCCAAGAACAAAGCAGAATCCAATAATAAGATAAAAACCAAAAGGACCCAATGAAGAGACTGTAGTTTCCAGTTTAAAAACACAGTTTTAAGCTACAAAAAGGAAGCGCAAGTGCTTTCGTAGGTACAAATCCCACTTCTTCAGAAGCTAACAACTGTTCAAACAGGAATGGTTTAAATACATATACAGAAACACCTGAAGTAATTAAGTAGTGACATCACCTTAAAGCTGCACTCATGTTAAAATGTTCAAGACAAGGATATTATACATCTACCTGCCTATATTTATAGGTTCATAGGTAGGTACTAGGCTATCTGCCCGAGGGCATTTATAAGCCTAGCCAGAGTGTGTCAGCTTTCGCTGCCCCATTGATTAATTAACTGAGCCTCTGTCAAGAAGAGCCAATGAAGTGATCCCAGGGGTGTATTTTCTGTTACCCATCCACTCGTCAAGGTTTCTCTTGAAGAGTGTTAGTGAGGGGCTCTGCCTAATGTAGTTAGGAATTTTGTTCCAAAGGATGGGGAGTCTCTGTGACAGGAATCTATCCCTCCAGCATGTTCTATTTATTGTTGTGGCGAGGTTTAGCTCACTAGAGCGAGTGGCTCGCAGTGACTTGGATTTCTTTAGATGGAGCATGTCATCAATTCTGAGTTGGACATGGCTTTGTAAGTCAGGCAGAGATCACCTCTGAGTAAGCGATATGCGACTGAGTACAGCTGGAGATTTTCCAGTCGGGCTGTACAGGACATATGTTTGAGGCCAGTAATCCTCTTGGTGAGGTACTTTTGTGGTCTTTCCAGCAGTTGGAAGTGTCTTGTGAGGTACATCCCAAATGGGGCCTTGTACTCTATGATGGGTCTGATGAGTGACGAGTAGAGGGGCACTATAACCTCTTTATTTCTAGATGCGAACCCTTTAGTAATTAGATGGGCTACATAGAAGGATTTCCTAACTACTTTGGCAATATGATTGTCAAAGGACAGATTACTATCTACCTGGGTCCCCAGATCTCTTATCACCTCTTCTGTATTAAGGGGGCTGCCACCTATGTGGTAATTCATGGGTGTTTTATTTTTCCTAAATGGGATGACTATGCATTTTTTGGCATTTAGCTTGAGACCATGACTTTGACACCAGGTATCCATCTCAGTAAGGCCCTTTTGGAGAATGTCCGTGTCAGCGAGGGAGTCAATTATGGCTCCCAGTTTGCAGTCATCGGCAAACTTGGTTAGCCATAGTCCTCCTGTGTTTGCCTGTACTTCTGAGAAGTATATGCCGAACAGTAGGGGTCCTAGGACCGAGCCTTGTGGGACACAACTTGTGACTGGTTTAGAGTCGGACCTGGAGCCCGCTATTCTTACTGTGTGAGTTCTGTCTGTAAGCCAGTTGGCAACCCATCTTGTGATGTAGGGGTTTATGTTCAAGCTGGTGAGTTTTTCTATATTTTCAGAGTGGGGAATGCTGTCAAAAGCCTTGGCAAGGTCAAGGTAGGCTGTGTGAACCAGGTGTAGTAGGCATGATCTGCCCTTAACAAAGCCAAACTGGGTCGGGTCAAGTGTTTGGAGGTTCCCAATGTCTTTGTTAATGAGTTCCATGGTGATGCACTCCATAGCCTTGCAGACCAGGCTAGTTAGGCTTATGGGGCAATAGTTTCCAGGGTCAGTTGTGGCCCCTCCTTTGTGGAGCAGAATAACTGTTGCTGTGTGCCATTCTATGGACATGTAGCCTGTGGAGAGGCTGAGGTTGAACAGTGTGTTTAGGTGGGGGTTGAGTTTGTTCTGTAGTTCGTGCAAGACGCAGCCTGGGACACCATCTGGCCCCATTGACGCTGTGCATTTGGCTTTTGAAAGGGCTGTTTTCACCTATGCATCTGTGATTTCCAGGACACTACACTTTTCCGGTATTGTTGTGGGCCCTTTTGGGATTGAGAGGGGGGTGAAATTTGCACTGAATCTATCTGCCAGGATGTTGGCAATATCAGTGGGTTCAGTATATTTTGTGCTATTCTGCACTAGCTCAGAGCATATCTGTGAGCTGCCACTTAGATTCTTGACATAGCTAAAAAAGGCTTTGTGGTTATCTTTTGAATCCTGGGCTATTTTTCTTTCAAAGTTAGCCTTGGAGGATTTTATGAGGGACCTTAGTTTCTTACTGATACTGATTAGGGATGTCTTTCCTTCTTCCTTCTTGGGATTTGCTTTTTTTCTGAACTAGTTTTCTCCTTCTATTGTATAGCCTGTTTATGGCAGGGGTCCACCAGACTGTTTTCCTTCTCTTAGGGGAGTGAGTCTTGGTTTTGCTAGGGATGGCATGATCCATGCATCCATGTAGGTGCTCATAGAGTGCATTTGTAAAGGTTGCTGCATCTTGGACACTGTTATCCTTTAGCGTGGGGGCTGTCAAACTTACCACCTCTGTCTTAAATAAGGTGAAGTTTGCTATAGAAAAGTTTTTCACTGTGGTTTCCTTGGTTGGAGGTGGTGGTGTGGTGTGGACATCCAGAGTGATTAGTTTATGGTCTGATCTAACCAGTGACGGGTTTACCTCTAGTGTGGAACACCTGTCGCCCATGTTGGTGATGACCAGGTCCAATATGTTTTCACCTCTGGTAGGGGAGTTTACCAGCTGATCCAGGGCATTTGAGCTGATAAATTCCAGGAAGCGCTGGACCTGGGAGTTTGTACTTGAGTAGTTTTCCCAGTTAACAGTAGGGTAATTGAAATCGCCCAATATAAGGGTGTTCGGTATGACCTTATTGTTTACCAGTGTCTCCAGAAAGGCAGTGTGGTGGCCTGGGTCATGGAGGGTGATCTGTAGCAGGCCACAATTTGCATTGCAGATTTGCCTGATGTTAGTTGCACATGGATGATCTCAGAGGTATCATGCTGCGCCACTAACCTGGAGATGTAGATATCCATGATGAATATGGATACACCCCCTCCTTTTGTGTTTCAGTCCATGTTCTGTGGCCGAAATGTGTGGTAAGAGTTGTAGCCCAGTAGTGCTGGGGTGTTCTGTGGAGCCTTGAACCAGGTTTCATTTACTGCACAGATGCTGACGTTCTCCATACTGAGGAGTGCTTCGAGCGTGTGCATTTTGAGATTTAAACTCCTGGCGTTGAGTAGCATAACCTTCATTTTTTTATTTGTGCTGTTTACGGAGGTGGGTTTGACTTTTGAGCCTTGCATAAAAAAGGCACTATGGGGGCAGCAAGAGACTTGGCCAGTATTCAAAAGCCTAGGGGTGACAGGTGCAAGCCATCTCTTGCGAAGCAACAAGGTTGTCGAGCATATCATCCCAGGCTGACAGACACTGGGTCCCCATTTGAATGACACCAGAAGCTTAGTCAATTGTTGAAATTGTTAATTTTTTCTTTATACTGCAGTATCATTCTTGGTGAGGGCAGGATGCTACTCAGGGTCAGAGTCATACCTGCCTGGGCTACATGATCAGAGAGCTCTTCCATGTCTCTTTTCATGTAGTCCAGAGAGGTACGTCTCAGGTCATTCACACCAACATGAACAATGACAGAGTCATATTTGTACTTGTTCTGGAGTGACCTGAGTGCTTGTGTTATGTGGCGGATTCTGGCTCCCGACAGGCAGCTAACAGTAACCTTCTCCTTGTCCAGCCTAGTGAGTGGGACGTCAGTGTGCCTGACTATAGAGTTGCCTATTACTAGTGTGTTAGGTATGTTATTTCACCTTAAGGGCTGTGATTCTGTGGCACACTGATTTTGTGTTTTATGTGTTGTCTGGTTTGTGATGGGAGGTCCAGGTTTTTTGGGTGTCTGCTTTGGAGGTCTCTGATACTTTTGCAGGTTTTTATTTAAAGCCTCGGTGTATGTTTTTGTGTATTTATGTGTATTTTTTGCCAGTGCTGGTTTAGTATGTCTATGTGAGGCTGGAGGTGTGGTGCAAGTGTTAGCCTTCTCCTCATGGCTGCCTGTTCCAGTCTTGGGAGGAGAGAGCTTAGCCTCCAGCTATATAATTACATCTCTCGCATATGTTAATGCTTTGTAGTAGGAGGAGAGGGTTGTCTGTGTACATGAGGCAGTTGTAACATTGCCTCAGGATACCCAGGTTCACCAGCTGGACTGGAGAGTATACCTGAAATTGCCCTTTGGTCATGCCTGAATAGTAGGGTGAGCTTCTTAGTCACTTGGTTGGTGAGGGGTGAATAATGAGCCTTGCACTGCTGGGAAATCAAGTGTTGGGGTATATTAGTGCTTGCTATTAGGTCTGAGCAAGTGCTGGACTGCAGGATGCTTTTTAAGTGCTTAGGTTGAGAGTTAGACTACTTTCAAGGGAAAAACTGAAGAGGAGACTTAGTGGAGCCGGGAATAATTTAACCGTAGCTAACTGACACTACCTGTACATGCAAAACCCTGCAAACATGGTTTTTATAGCAGAGAAATGAAAGAGATAGAAATTAGCCCAAAATGGCCTATAAACTACTAACTTCTGGGCTGGAACCACTCCTCCAGGGACAGATGGCTGCTCAAAGCTCCCTCTCTCACAGGTGAAAAGAGAAACCTCCCTCTATCCAAGTAAGGTATGGGCAACTCAGAAAATTGTAACACAGCCCTGAATTCAGCACTAGCCTGAAAACTGGACTATACTAGCTTAGAAAGGTGGGAAACAAGGAAAACATTTTTTTTTAAATGATAAGGCAAAAAGAGTAAAAAATACACTTAAAACAGCTTTAAATGACTACAAACAGTAAAAAATACACTTAAAACAGCTTTAAACGACTACAAACAGTAAAAAAATACACTTAAAACAGCTTTGGAGGACTACAAGCAATCAGAAAAAGGCTTTTAAACAAATTACCCAATTAACCAGTAAAAAAATCTCAAAACTGAGCCCTGTTCCTGTAGTCTTCAATCAGACAAGTTCTAACTGTACATTCCTGCCACTGGGGTGCAGGAGAACCTTCTCCAAAAAAGAAGGCCTGGATTAGTGCTCAAGTTATACAAACAAAGCTAAATTCAGCAGGCCTGGATCTAGTCTATGCTACAACAAACAAGGCACACCAATTTCAGTAAGAAGCAATTCAAATATGCAGGCACTATAAGCCTTTAACCAGAAATTCCCAGCTCAGAAGGGCAGAGTCCAGCCTCTCCTCCCACAAGAGTGCACAACACGAACCTTCTTAATGTAAAATGACTGGCCTGAAGCCCAAATGCTTAAACCAGAACGAATACACTTTTAGAATAACAGACACTGAGCCTTCAATCAGCAGTTCCCAACTTAGAAGAATGTAAGCTACCTGTCCTGCCACAACAGTGCGGACCACAAACCTTCTTAATGCAAAACAACTAGTCTGAAGCCCAAGTGCTTAAACCAAAAGGCTTAGAATGATAGCTACACTTTAATCAGGTTACTACCAAGCAGTAATAAATACAACTGAATACTTTTAAGAAGGCCTGGATTAGTGCTCACGTTATACAAACAAAGCTAGATTCCTTATTGGGGACAATTTAAGCGCTTTAGCTAAACATGTGAATGGAACTGATTCTGGACACACATTTAAGTTTCTAGTTATAAGTAGGGCATCTGAGAATATTAGAGGTGGTGACATACAAAATGTCACAGAAAACTTAGAAGCAGAATGGATAGTAAGGCTGAGAGCCAGTGCTTATTTTTGAATGAGTGAATATGTTCCCCTCAAGCCTTTATTAAAGAAAAGACCCTTCACTAGGTGAAAATATGTGCAGTATTTATATATAGTAAATAATTATACATATTTTGTAGAGTATGTATTGTAATGTTTTATATCTTTTTACATAATTTTTAAAACTTAAGTACTGTATTTACATGTTTAGTCAAATATAGGCAGGTAGATGTATAATATCCTCGTCTTGAACATTTTAACATGAGTGCAGCTTTAAGGTGATGTCACTATTTAATTACTTCAGGTGTTTCTGTATATGTATTTAAACCATTCCTGTTTGAACAGTTGTTAGCATCTGAAGAAGTGGGATTTGTACCTACGAAAGCGCTTGTGCTTCCTTTTGGTAGATTAAAACTGTGTTTTTAAACTGGAAACTACAGCCTCTTCATTGGGTCCTTTTGGTTGTTATCTTATGTATTGTTCATGTATTTGACAGATTTGGTTTATCTCTGGATGGAAGAGCATTAGTTTACTTTGTACTGAGCTTAAATTTAGTGGTAGACAGCAATACTTCATTTAGTTCCAAACAGTTGTTGATGAGATAGAATCAGTGGTAGAGTATAAGGTGGTATCATCAACATATTGTATTTCTGCAGTTAGTCTAAGCGTTCATGGCAGGTTGCTGTTAAAAAAATGGTGAATAGTAGAGGCTAAAATACTAATCGTTGTGGGACATGTATTTTTGTGGAACTAATTCAGCATTTTCCCACCTGAATACTTGGCTTATCTCTATCAACTATTTATTTATTTATTGACATTTGATTACTGGGAAAGTCCGACTGTGTAAAAGCCTCACAGTAGTGTAATCTCGGAGTTGGAATATATAATTAGCAGATGGTGTGAGAGTGCATGGGGTTTGCCCCCCTGCAAAACTTTTGTAGGAAATCACCGGACATCAAGGTAAGTGGGTATTGTCAATAATGTCGAATTCAAATTATCAACATTACTGGTTTTGTTGTTTTGAGTGAATGATGTTTTCATTTCTGACTTTTTTTTCGAGTAAGTCATTACTTGAACAACTGTGTTTCAGCATTTTGAAAGTAAACCCAGATGGTGCTGTTCTATTTGCTTCTGAACTGTCTTTTCAAAAACTTTTTATCAAGATGTGAGTAGGACATTTAGCCTATAGTGACAGAGATCAGTGGAATGCCCAATTGTATGGAGTGAGATAATTGTTACAGATCTCCATAGTTGGGGTATGCAATGTCTCTTCATTGATCAGTTCATTATGATTGATAGGCTATTGATGTGTCTACAAATTTGAGTTGATATAGGATATCTTATAAGATGCTACAGAGGTACTTTTTAGTTTCTGAAGAAACTTAAGACATTTGTAAGTTGAGGTGATGGCTAGGAAGTGGGGGCTTGGGTGATGTACAGTATGTCGGTAGGATTAAAGGCTTGCTGTTAGGAGTGGTGGAGAGTTGGTGTTTGCTGAATTGGAGTAACTGTTATAAATAGGTACAGAAATATTTCACTATAACTGAGTTCCACAACTGATTTGGACGGTTTTGAGTTTTTACTTGTTTATTGTGATGTTCTTTGTTGTTTTTTTTTTTTTTGGCTTGTATGACTTTGCATTTGACTGAGTTGTATAGTTGTGTATAGTGTGTTTTATGAGTTGGGTGTTTGGTTGTTTTACATTTTGTCCAAGCTGTATCATGTTTCTTCATTCCATTTCATAAATTATTAGATATCTAGATGCTCATTTATTTTTGATTCTTTTTCTTGGAGAAGCCATTTCACTTAGTACTTCAACAAAAGTGTATTGAAAGATTGTACTGTAGGATTGTGTAATAGCTCACATTTTATCAATGTCAATATATTTAAAGTTGTTAGTAGTTGTGAGTATTTTGGTATTGTATGCATTTATGAGGAGATGACCTATGGACTTTGTTTTGACAAGAAATATGGATTAGTGACCACTAACTGAATCCAATAATACTCCAGCAGATGTGGAATTATCTAGATGGAACACCAGTATCCTGGGTAGACCACTTTGTCTGCATGAAATTGTATTAGCTCTACTTGGCAATTTGATTAGGGGATTCAGGCCAAAAAAACTGTACACTTACTGCAGAGGTGTTTTTGTAATCCAGTCTACTGTCTGCTCAGTGGTTAACTTTGGACATTTAAGTGGAATATATATTTAGCATTATTTAAATTTGTAGTGATGTGATTTAACCTACAAGAGAAAGTTGCTTTGGTAAGGATAGGTGCCTCTCCTGTGCCTTTGTGACAGCAGTCACTATAGAATATATTGGAGCAGTTTTGGGTAGTTTCTCACTTGTTAATGTGTGGCTTTAGCCAGGATAATGACATTGCAAGAATGTCAAGGTTGTAGTGTGCTATTTATGACTGGGGTTCTGGGATTTTATTAAAAATGCTCTTGGCCTTTAGGTGAGTGATTTTTAGTCTGTGCTATTGCAGAATGGGTTGGATGTGTTACTGTATGTTGGTGTTGGTTGGCCCTGAGTTAGGGTTGATGTCAACAGATTAAACTATGATTTGGGGTAGATTCAGGCTAGTGTAACATGCTTTACTGTGTGGCATCTGAATTGACAGTATTTTTTGTTGTGGTCATGTTTTATAAATGTGAGTTTTGAGTATTGGTTGTGTGATCTGTTTTATATGTAGTACTGTAGTTATGTGAGTTTGGTGTGGTTTGGTGGTGACTTTTTTGAAAGGGTTGTATAATGTGGGAGTTAAAGATGGGTATGCATTTAAAGTGGATATTGTATGCAATATGCTATCTGTTGCAAACAAGATAAGGCTGGCTATTTGTAGAGTTAATAAGATTCTATATACTTGCCTGATTATTTTTATCTTGGATTATCTAAGGGACTTTGCACGGGGGTGTCCCATGTTTGCTGTGTGCTGCAAATAAGGATACAATTCTGGCTATGTGTGCAATTATTAGAATTTTATATAGCTGGCTGCCTGTTTTTTTTTCAGGAGTATATAGAGGATTACTTTTGTAGTTAATGTGACTGTAGTGATAAAGTAAATAGTTCTACCTATCATTTTAGATAGTGGAAGTCTTTGTGTGTGTTTGGGGGGGGGGTGTGCGTGTGTGTGTGTGTGTGTGTGTGTGTGTGTGTGTGTGTGTGTGTGTGTGTGTGTGTGTGTGTGCGCGTGTGTGCGTGCATGTGTGCATGTGTGCATGTGTGTGTGTGTGTGTGTGTGTGTGTGTGTGTGTGTGTGTGTGTGTGTGTGTGTGTGTGTGTGTGTCACATGATTGTCACATGATACTGGGGGCCTGTGAGATTAAGGGCAACGGTGAGCTAAGGAAGGTTAAAATTTGGAAAGAAATATCATCAGCACAGTCATATACAGAATCTAATCTCCAAATTATTTATTTTGCATTGATTTCAAGTGTCTGACAAAGTTACCATGCCACAGGGTTGACTTTATCTATATAAACCAAATATACCTTAAGTTACAGAAACTGCACTACTTCCTTTCACATAAATTTATGAATCCCTCACATATAATTCTTTCAGATACAGTAAATCTCTTAAAGGAACTGGCAAAGTTGCCATTATTTTCCTGGATATCTTATCCTTTAATGCTGATCCAACACACTTTCCAATAGTCACTTACAGGAATACAGTCATAACAGCTTTAAAATTAACTGCCAAAAGCACTGTCCACTGCCTGCTTACAAGTCCCCAATTTCCCCCAGGAGTGGCTGTGAGGACTCCCTCGTTTCCATAACCTTAAACATCAGACAGGAGCTAATCATCCTGAGTGATCTAACAGTCTTCCTCAGAACTGATAAAGTTTTCACAGGGAGGGTTTTCTGGACTGGATAATCTCCTTTTCGGAGAATAAGAGGGCAAAATCAGATACATTCCTATCGTTGCCATATGGGCACTCACTAAAATTTTCAAAATAGCACACTTTTACTCTTACTGTGAACTCCAGATATGTCACGTCCTGATGATTAATGTCCAGCCTTCATCAGGTAAGCTAGTCTATTTTTTATTCACTTGATTTGGATTCTACTGCGCTACTTTATCAGCAAGACTTTTTTTTCTTTTTAGGAGTTTTTTGCCTTATCCAGAAGAATCCTCAAGTCTCTTCCTTTTGTGACTCAGGAAACTAGAAACTTCATGTTGTAGGCCTATTGTAAGTAAAGAATTTGAGAATTATGTCATAAGGTGGTTTAGCCAGCCTTCCCATGTTTAGAGTACCATTCAGCCTACAAATATGAGAGCCTGGGGGTGGAACCAATGTATGGCCAGATATGGCATTTTAATTAAAAAACAAAAAAAGGAAACAGTGCAAAAAAATTAACACCATTTAGAAGCAGCTATAGCCGCAGCACAACAACTGTGTGTGTGTGTGATCCATGCAGAAATTTGTTTGCTTGTGCCTGCAGTCTTTGTGTACGATATTGATTCACAGGAGACCCACACTTGTAGCTCAGTATTGTTGTCAGATTTTTTGTGAATCGCTCATTTTGGCAGCATAAGATGTTAAGCATAGTCAGCATGTTTTGAGTCACAGGCTCCTTGTAGTCTGTTCCTCTATTTATTCTGAATTATCATTCCTCTTCATTTGTCCTTAGATGTAAGAATCGCTTGCATCTAAATGCAAGTTTTTCCCTAAACCCCTTTTATTGCCCTTAGTGCATACTTCTCAAATGTTCCTGATTTTGTAGAATAACCTGGATTTTCTGTCATACTTTTGCCTCGTCCTTCATAAAATGTATGATTTTATGATAAATCAATGAGGGCTACAGTTGGTCAGTAAAGCCAGACATTAGTTTCATACCTTTTATTGTTCAGAAAATGTATGTTGTTGCCAAATCGGTTGTTATATTAAACTTTTAAGTGAATTACAGTAATATTTAGAAATTTGTGTCTGAATTTGGGCCTTTATCCCCTCGTTAATTTTGGCTTTGTTGATAATTCTTGAGCAAAGACATGAAGAGAAATGTTACAACAGTAATATTCCCTACATCTGGTATAATACTTGAAATTACTAGCCCCTCACATTCAACTGCTAATCCTTAAGATCTTAAAAGGTACTTAAAGTAGGTCCTTTTCATACATTTTACCCATGTCAGTAGTCATGAGTTAGACAGCTACAAGATTATTAATCATTTTTATGTATTTATCTCCCTGGTACAGAAGCTGCCTGTTTTGTCTAGTTCTAACAACTTACAGTGCAATACAGTCTGATAGTTTAACAAATGGGGTGACTGAAACATCAGTAATAGATGTCAGTAATCAACTTAAGCTGTGCATGATTTATACTTTTTTCTTACTTAGTTATTTAATTTTGGTATCTGTTTGCTTGGCTGGTTACAGGTGATCAGTTTCAGTCAGAAACCATTCTGCATCCTTCTGTAATGCTACACTTTGATGTGTGTGCTGGTAAACTAAGATGTTTATTTATTTGAACTATGGACACTTCTTTCCACCAGGAATATTTTTGCATTATACAGTACATTAGAAAACTATTTTCTCCATTAAAATGAGGTAAGAGCAGTTAGATATGAATGCTTTCTTTCTGTGGTGATCTAACAACTTTGATAAAGTCAAGTGATGGTTAGTTACAGAGTATACAAACACAGAGTGATGGAGTGACAACAATGTCTAATGGCTATACTGTTCTGGCATTCTTATTACTCAGTGCTATGCTATTAATTTATTCAAATGCTCGTTCAATTAATTTTTATCTTAGTTTGAAAACCCCAATAATTCTTGCAGCTTAAAATAAATGAGCTTGATTCAAAAACTGAGCAATAGAGTTTAGAGAAGGCTGTCTGCAACATCAGGTGATATGCAACTAGAAATTCTAAATGGAACCTTCATAAATAAATAAATAAATAAATAAATAAGAGCTTTTTGTTAGGTATTGAGTCACATGGATAACTTAACACCTTTTCCATGTCAGCTTGGCATGGCACTCAGTCAGCAACCAGATATCAATGTAAGTCAGTGTGGTGGGTTGTGTGACTCAGCACATGGCGGGGGCAGCTTAAAAACAAGCCGTGTGTAAAAGGGCATTGTTTTGATTGCTGAAAGTAGCCATGACTATACAAAGCTGCTGCATCTAGTAAGCTTATATTTTATGCACACATCGGAAGTAGTATGCCATTGTGGTCAGCAAGCAAAGCTGGCATGTAAGTGTGGCTCAACATTGCATCAACATATTTGTAGATCTGACACCTTGACTACTAGATATTTAGTCTGAGCACCACCCCCATTTTTGATTGCATCAATCATTTTATCCTGCCCATATCTACAAATCCTCTCTGCAAAGAATTATTAAATCTATGCCAGGTAGTCTTATTTTTTTATTTATTTTATTTTATTTCATTTTATGTTTGGCTGCTGTTATGTATTATTCTCACTTCCCATGAATCAGTAACACTATTATACTTTTAACACAAGATTAAATGTAATCTTCTGGGCAGCTGATACTGTTTATGCAAGCCTGTACAAACTGTAGTCTTCGTCTTCACTTTGATGTCTTTTGTGAAAGTATTTTTTTTTTTTTTACTTAATGCATTTAAATGGTTCTTTGATATCATAATGGTTGCTACAGTCTGTGTTTAATATTTGGCATGACAGTATTCTGAAAAAAAATAAGGTGGAACATTGTTACTGAATTACTAATTTTCCCATTATTGTATTTTGTAACACAAAGCATTGCTGTACTGACTTTTCTTTATTTGAATTTAAATATAATACAGAAGCAAAAACATCAGCCCACCAAAGATACTCTAAACAGCCTAAGATGTATTTACATACATAATTTCTTTAGCTGTGGTGCGTTGGCAAAGTTTTGACTAGATGCAGTAAACTGTCTGCTGGTTTGAGGTGCACAAAAGATGTGAGAACAGCAGATGAGGTACATTCCAAAAGGGGCGTTGTACTCTATAATGGGTCTAATGAGTGACGAGTAGAGGGGAACAATGACCTCTTTTTTCCTGGATGAGAACCCTTTTATGATGAGGTATGCCACGTAAAAGGACTTCCTGACTACTGTGGCGATGTGACTATCAAAGGAGAGAGTACTGTACACCTGGGTCCCAAGGTCTCTTATCACACATTCGGTGTTAAATAGATTGCTGCCTATGTGGTAGTTCATGGGTACAGAGTTTTTACCAAAGGAGATGACACTGCACTTTTTGGCATTGAGCTTGAACCCTTTTGTCACATTTCCTTACTTTTGAACCTTGAAACAAATTCTGACAGGTATTCTGACACTTTGTGTGTGTGTGTGTGTGTGTGTGTGTGTGTGTGTGTGTGTGTGTGTGTGTGTGTGTGTGTGTGTGCCCGTGCGCGTGCGCATTTGTTTGTATGTGTTTGTGTGTTCTGTGTGTTCATGTGTGTGTGTGTGTGTGTGTGTGTGTGTGTGTGTGTGTGTGTGTGTGTGTGTGTGTGTGTGTGCGTGTGTGCGTGTGTGTGTGTGTGTGTGTCTCTCTCTGTGTCTGTGTGTATTTCTTCTATCAATACACCTTGAAATGGGTGTGATAAATATGTTATACATTTCAAGATGCAAATATTTTTATTTATCCACATTCTATGCCTAACAATTTATTTTGAAAACTGGTATGATAAATGTTATAAGTTTCAAGATGCACAGTATGTATATCAAACACCCACAACTAGTCAGTTCTTTAACTCAAACAAAAAAAACAAACAAACAAAACAAAGAAAAGAAAAATACTCTATGGATAAAATTCAGGAGCCTAGTTCATGTTATTCAAGAAATCTTTTACACTCATCAGAAAACATATCCCCTAGTGTTACAATGCCAGATATTTCAAATACTTTCCTAACTCCCTCAGTTATGTGATGTAATGTGTGTCTGCAGCTGTAAATGTTTTCATTTTATATTTCATTTTACTTAAGCAGACTGAGTCAAACAGTCAATTTTCAGTCACTTCCTTGTTACAAAAAGAAAAACAAAGCATGTACTGTTTATTATACAATGCCTCCCCCAAAACGTGCATGCTGATTGGCCATCCCAACCAGCGTGCCCATTGTAAATCCCTCAATATACTAACAGAAAAAGGTCCGGTCGCCCGGACTTTTTCCGTTAGTATAAAACACTGTCTCGCTATGTTAAAAGAATTTAACATAGCGACACAGGTTTAAAAAAAGCAATGGAGATCTCCGTTGCTTTTTTTAAAGCTGTCTCGCTATGTTAAACTCCTTTAACATAGTGACACAGTGTGTAAAAAGCAACGGAGATCTTGCGATCTCCATTGCTTTTTTTTTAAAGCTGTCTTGCTATATTAAATGGGTTTAACATAGCGAGACAGCTTTAAAATAAGCAACGGAGATATCCGTTGCCTATTTTAAAGCTGTCTCGCTATGTTAAGCCCATTTAACATAGCGAAACAGTAAAAAAAAGCAATGGAGATCTTGCGTTCTCCGTTGCTTTTGCCCACAGCTCTGATGTACTACGCAGGCGCGCAGTACATCAGAACTGCCGCAGAATACCAGACAGCTGCGGAAGGGCAGTAAACAGGCATTATACAATGCCATTATTTAAGAAAAGTAATTATTTCTTTTCTTAAATAATGTCATTATAATAGCAATAACCACTTCTGGGTGTGGTAATGCTGGATTTACCCACGGTTGGCTTTGTTTGGTCCCTCGGGCTTCGCTCTCGGGACCAAACCACGCCAACCGTGGGTAAATCCAGCATTACCCACACCCAGGCGTGGGTTATTGCTATATTATCAACTACAAACAAGGGCAAAAAATATAATATTGCACACTGAACTGGGCGATATGTTTTTATTTGTTTGTTTATGTCAATTAACCTCAGGAATGAACTGGCCTGAGGACCTTTTTCATTCAATCCTAGATCTAAAGGTATTTACAGTAAATACATTTACAGTAAAAAATATTTATTTATTTAGTTATTTATTATTCCAGTTTAATAACCGGGGAGGTCCACTGGGCTCGGGGAGAAAAACTCCAACAATACATAGTTACATGAATGATTACTAAGAAGCTTTGCATTACTGACAAATAAAGAGGTAGCATTCATAAAGAAGCAAACAATTACAATTTTGTTTAGGTGTAAAAGACAGGCAAATAGCCTTGAGGCTAGATTTTACAGTCTAGTTATAAATACATAATACAAATGAGCAAGGTTAGCTAGGTGAGAGGTTAGCCAGGAGTAAAAGTGGAGGAGACCTTGAGAGGTATAGGGTGAAGAGTATAGTTGCATTTCCTGTTTGAGTAAAGGTGAGAATGAAGAAGAGTTTTAAAGTTTTTGAGGTTATCGCAGGTCCTAAGAGTGGAGGGAAGAGCATTCCATTTTTTGGCTAAGGTGACGGAAAGCAGAAGTTGACCAGCTGGGTGCTTGGGTTTGTGGATGGTGATTAGGTTTTGGTGGGTAGATCTAAGTGTTCTATGGGGAGTATATGGTTGTAGGATAATCATTATAATCATGAAGAGAGATGTAACACAACAATAAAATTACTCACATAATGTATGAAAAATATTTGTATACAGTAATACAAAAATGATTAAAAATAAAAGAAGTGAAATATATAAATATATTAGTAAATAAAATAGGATAATAATAATCATATAATAACATGAAGACTGTTCAGCTGGAAGGCAGGACATCATTTAACAATTGTGGGCAGGTGAGGAGCAGAACCGAAATAAGTGACTGCAGTGTTAGGATAGGTGACAACCGTGAATGGATGAGTGTAAATGATTATGTAGTGACATTCTATGTCAGTCATGATTATGAAAACAGGTGCAATGTGACTGTTCCTGAAGAAATTTTTTGAGTAGCTTACAAAACTCTAGGAAGATATGTACATGTCTCAGGTCATCTTATAGTGATTTCAAAGAAGTAGAGCACAGATTTGGAAAATCAGTTTCTAGTACACTGAAATGACAATTAACCAGGTTAAAGAGCTCACGTTTTAAATGTTATATAAAGATGGAAGCAGATAAAAGTTAAATAAGAATCGTATGAAACCAGTAAGTAAAGCATACCTGCTGTTAACACTAGACTCGTGGAATTTGTGAAGGCTAGAAATTCTGAGTACTCTGGTTTGTAGGTTCAGAATGTTAATGCTGTATGTTGTGTCATTATAGTCTCCCTCCCATATAGTATCAGTAGTTAATGTTGAGCATACTGGGATTACACTTAATGTCATGCATACTGGGATTACAGTTAATGTCGTGGATACTGGGAATACTGTACAGCAGTTAGAAGATAAAAAGAAGTGCAAATGAACTGAGTAAACGGATCTATATTACATGATCAACATTTGAAAATGTCGAAGCACCTTTACTCGACAGGAAAATGTCAAACACTGAATTTGTCGAATGGCCAAATCACTGATTTCTTTCCAATGGAAAGAAATCGGAAGGCCAACAAACAACACCACATAAAAACAAATGTATTTAAGTGGGGGGCTTCACCCCCACACCACCCCCTAACTAAATATTCTATTTCTAAGACCGCACTACAGTCAGGGAAAGGGCAGGTGTGACAGAACGGCCAACCAATTTCTTTCCCTTGGAAAGAAATCGGTGATTTGGCTGTTCAACAAACTCAACATTCCACATTTTCGTGTCGAGTAAAGGTGCTTCGACATTTTCAAATGTTGATCATATAATATAGACCCGAGTAAACATGATTTTGTTAAAGAGAATTCTAAAGTTTGGTGCAGTGGCTTTATTGATGGTGGTATGAAATTCTCTGCTCCCAAATGAAATGTCAGTACTCAAAATGCCAAGTGCCAAAAAGCCAAAAAAAAAGGAAAACTCAGAGAAGATCAAACCTTGAAAAAGGCTTCTTTTTGCAGGAGGGGCAAACACCTTTACACTACTCCACATGGGGGGGCAAGCCCTGCACACCCCCCCCAAACTTATATATGCCTACTCCAAGATCACCATACTTTGCATAAAAGGGAATACTCTGAGAAATGGCATCTCAGACTTGGTATATACAAGTCAAATCTTTAATCCACTCAGTCTCCATGTTTCATGACTCGCTTTAGCAGGTCCCAATATTTCAAATGGTTACAGGAATTTCTCATGCTTGTACTTGATATGGGCAAGGTTTTGAATCTGCAAGTTATTGACTATAGAGGGATTAACATCAAAGAGTGAGAGATGGCTGTGTTATGTAGTGGTCTGGGGTGTGTTTTACGTTATAATTACTCATCCACTGGTGGGCAGAGATTAAGGCATGTTACTTTGTATAGCAAGGTTACTAAAATGCAATGTGCATGAAAAATAATGGGCAAAGTGGGTGATACAGTGATGGACACATAAATTGACATGCACCGTAGGCAAGTTTGGACTTTATGGATATATTTTGTTTACATGGTGTTTACTATTAAAACATAATTCATGGATTCCTTGGACTGTTGTTGTCACAGGGAGTTCAGTATTGTCACTTTGAGCTTGGAATTTACAGGCTGTTTTGTTCACAAGGGTAATTATGCTGAGGTTCATCTTACTGCTAAGTACTTAAATTAAAAAATCCATTTAGTGAATATAGTGGATGGGTGTGTGACGATGTGAGGTAGTGCCAGCTATGCAGGAGAAGTAGGGCAGTGTGTAACATATGTCAGCAGAGCTAGCTGGAATTTTGTAAAGAATTATATGTCATTTGTATATCAAACTGATTTGTACAGATGCTTGTGTTGAAAATGTGTTTGTAAAGCTGCTTGTGTTAAAAATGCATCAGCAGTTTTCCCTGCTGGACAGAAAAAGAAATATACATGTATTATTGTAACTGTTTAAATGTATGTGTTTCAATAGAGGATACTGGTAGAGAAGAGGTTGATCTCAATCCACCTAACTTTGAAAACAGTTTGAAATTAAATGACCTGGCTTAGGCCATAAAGATTGTATCTTACAGTTCTCAATGCAGCCAAAAACAAAAAATCTGTACTAGGAAGCTTTCTGCATTGTCTTTGGGGTAAACTAATTGCTACTGAGGAATGGTAGAGGTTTGAAATTATTTTATGACTTCCAGGAGCTGCAGCAGATCTTAGCAAGGCTCTGTGTGCATGTATTATTGACACGTGTGCTAAATCTTGACAGCTTCTGGCCGGGGGGGGGGGGGGTAGCATGGGAACCGGAAGTCAGATGGCCAGATGTATGTGATATCATTCTGTAATCCATCACTAAAAATTATATGCTAATACTAAGTGAGACAGAAGTCTCAAAGCAGTCTGTTTTTAGAACCTGACAAGAAGGACTCCTCACCTACGCCATCTTGCCTTGCTCTAGTAAGTGACCAGGGAATAACTTTACATCAGTCATGAAAACATAGTGAGATTAGTTAAGTATTGTTTTTCTGTAACTGTGTGAATCTATTCGTCTTCCTGTGACTGAAACTCTGGTATCCACCTAGGGAGGGTGGCCTAATGGTTAGGGTGTTTGCCTTACAAACGCAAGGTGCAGGGTTTCAGCCTTACAAGGGATAATTGGCTAGGCTTAAAATGGCTCGCAAGGGCAGTTAGCCTAGTACAAGCTTCTGATTCTGATCTGATTAATGTAAATAGATATTTAGCATTTTCATGCTCTTTTTTTATTTCTTATTAAATACATTTAAACTTTTCATTGTGACTGGTCTTTTAGACAATATTTTTCTCTGAGAGTACTTATATGATGACAGCTCTGGCCACTCCTGAAAGCCTTGCTGTTGGTCAAACTACCATTTATTTTAATATTAATTTCACTCAGTATAATTGGGGACCATTGCAAGAGCCTTAGAGTAGCTGACTTTGGAGTATCTGGTGGTGGTGTAACTACCATACTGTCCAGGCAGAAGGGGGCATAGCTAGTAAATCTGAGCCAGCCTTTCCCAGGTGTGTGTGTGTGTGTGTGTGTGTGTGTGTGTGTGTGTGTGTGTGTGTGTGTGTGTGTGTGTGTGTGTGTGTGTGTGTGTGTGTGTGTGTGTGTGTGAAAATCAAATCTCAAAGAGTATGTGTGTCAGCTGTTTTGCGCAGGGACACAAAGCACTGATTTCACAGAGACGGTGCTGGAGAACTTGGCTTGGACATGCCAGTGGGGAGTCTTACTTGGGACCTGGAAGGAGACAGATAGAGAAATCCAGAACCTGGACTGAGTGCGTTCCCTGTATGCTCTTAAGACAAATTGTGCCTGATGCAGAGAGCTGCATCTGAAAATACTGGGTGCATCCATTTTTGTTCCAAGTGAACATCCTTCTCCAGTGTCAGTGGTGAGGATTCAGACTCCTTGATTATTAGATCAGAGTGAGGATGTTACAGGGTGGTGATTTTTTTTTTTATGTTTCATTGTGTTTCATTTCTTGGGTGCCTAGCAGATTATAATTTATTATGTCCAAGGGATGTTTTTGATTCACAAAAGTTGTACAAGTTGAAAGAACAGCAATATGATATTTAGTTAACGTAAAGGCTGAAGGATCAGATGAAAAACATCTTCTGCCAAATGGTATGAATGAAGAGCAAAGGTCCAATTATTAAACCTTCTGATGTAGTGCTGGAACCATCGAAGGTTAACATCACTGATGAGTAAGACAAAATAATCAAAAGTATTTCTTTATATATCTGTGCTGAAGGCTTTCTCCAGTTCCATAAATAAGTTTCCAAAAAAGTTGTCCAATTCCATGTAATTGTATATACTATCCAATGATGGAAGTAAATCAGCAGAGAACACACACACACACGCACACACACAAACACAC
Source organism: Protopterus annectens (assembly GCF_019279795.1). NCBI lineage: Eukaryota > Metazoa > Chordata > Ceratodontiformes > Protopteridae > Protopterus > Protopterus annectens. Next base: position 1,553,125,367 of record NC_056726.1, read on the forward strand.
ACACACACACACACACACACACACACACACACACATATATATATATATATATATATTTATACATAGAGAGAGAGAGAAATATATATATATATATATATATATATATATATATATATATATATATATATATATATAAAATTTGTCTGGCAAGAATAATATCGACAAATGTAGATCGAAAAGTCAGGTGCCCAACAAGCAAATAGCATGATAAGTAAGAACGGAAAGTACATGCTACCTCAGGAACATCTACCCCAACAGCAAATGCATGGCACTCCAGCTTAATGAATACATATGACCATAAAGTGCAAGCTCCCACAGGAACGCATGCCCAAACTAAGAATGTGTCACACTACAACAAATAAAAACATTTGATCGCAGTTTCGATGTTCGACATATAAGCCATTACCATGATATCAATGATGGAAATGACAGTCAACATGTACACCAGACTAAGTACATGATAATAGTTTTCACTTTTACTCGCAAACACTGGCTAATGTACAATGTATGTATTGTACCAATGTACTATGTATGTATTCTACCTATGTTCCAAATTTCAGCTGTACACCACAAATCTATTAATTGCCTTTATTTTTAAATTAATGTTTTCTTGTTTCTTCTCTCCACTGTAACTGTTGATGTGCTACATACCACTGTAAAAACAGTTCTATAGTATATTGTCGACAGGTGAAAATGTCGACTCTGACTTGCTTGACACCAAAATGTCGAACTACAAAATTAATGAATGGCCAAATCACCGATTTCTTTCCAAAGGAAAGAAATTGGTTGGCCGTTCTCTTACACCTGCCCTTTCCCTGACTGTAGTGCAGTCTCGGAGTTAGAATATTTAGTTGGGGGGGTGGGGGGCATAGCCCTCCACGTTGGGGGGTGTGGGGTTTGAAGCCCCCCACTTAAATATATTTCTTTATGTGTAATGCTGGTGTTTGGCCAACCAATTTCTTTCCGTTGGAAAGAAATCAGTGATTTGGCCGTTTGTTAATTTTGTACTTCGACATTTTGGTGTCAAACAAGTCAGAGTCGACATTTTCACCTGTCGACAATATAATATAGACCCTGTAAAAACATGTCTATTGTAATTTGTGTGTATACTGATCATGTCTAAATATCTAAATGTATCTGTAATTATTTTTCTGTGTGGAGCTTTTCTCCCCAGGTCTCTGCTGAAAAAGAGCCTTTTCGGCTCAGTCAGACACCCCCAGTTAACAAATGTAAAATAAAAATAAATAAATAAAATAAAAGTACATTCCTATAATGCCAAACCAATAATAAAAATTGGAGCTTCTTAATTGTGCTAAGAATCAACAGCAACAACACAACAAGTTGACTACGCTATACAGACACATTAAACGTGAACTGAGCTCATGCAGATGACGTGTTTAAACAGATAATGTACATCCTGTTCTATTGACAGCACTATAAATGAAATGTAAATAAGTTTCTTTACGCAAACTTAGCAATCATTTTACACTAAACGGAGACATAGCCCAGCAACCTAGTGATGTATTTGACTGCACAGTCATAAGAATGACTGAACAATAGCTGACATCATGCTTAGAAAACACTATCAAAGATGGGAAAAGCCGATGTACATGGCGAAGCGCATTTCTAAAGGAAATAATGTTGCAAACTGCCATGTTATGACTACTAAATGCAGTGTAAAACATTTCTCTAACATCATAGTGACAGTTCTAGAGAATAACGCAGATGAATCTTAACAAATGTCACGTGCACTTATAAAAATTATTGCCTAGATGAGACAAGATGTTGACCGAGTACCATTCTGACAGGGGAATATATATCCAGTGCACATGGATCATGCCACTAAGCTAAGCAACACAAGCAGATGTATTGCAGAACATCACATTCAGAGCTTTACATACTCATTGAAGTATTCATTTAAGTATATACATATCCCATGTGAACAAACATTCATCAGTACATACATATAACACCACTTTACTGCCCTGTTTTGACAGTAGAGTCTCACCATAGTCACTACACTGCTTTAATGGCTCCGTAATCCACACCCACTACAGGTTCTTTTTGCAGTACTTTTAAAATGAGTAATTAAACAGTAAGGAGACAGTGTACAGCAATAAGTATTGCATGATCAAGCATGTGGACATAGCTAGAAAAACAATGGAACTAACATTTTTTTCAAAAACAATCTGATGATGTAACAGTCACCCCAGGAAAAGTGGGACACATCTCCAACTATGTTCCCAGTTAGCGAGGCAAAATATCTACTACTGATAAATGCATACCTGCACAATTTGGAGAAAGAGAGAGAGGGAGTATGTTATGGCAGAAAGTATTGGAGATGCACACTGGAAAGGACAGATAATTGCAAAGGTAGAGCTGTTACTCTAGTGAGGTCTGATGATGAAGAACTGAAGCTGTCATCTACACATCAACATGGCCCAGACACCAAAAGGTCAATAAGATGTCAAAAAATGTCAGCCACTATATTGCATGACAATCCCTGTAAGGTTATCGCTGATCACATGGAAGGAATGTCTGTCGATGTAGCTGTAATACTACATTCAGTCCATGACTCAGACTGATAATGGATCTAGATGCTAAGTTCTTACCACTGCATGCTGTGTTCATGTCAGACTGGAAACAATAAATCTTACATTGTCATCAGTGCAACAACATGAAATTGTATACAGTAACATCATGGATATGTCTAACATTCAAATGTTGGTGATGTCCACTGTGAACAATCTGAGAGAGAGTTGAATAAAGCCAACATGCAGATCATTGATGGCTGTTACCTGTGTAAGTCTTGGCCTTGCACTCTGCTGTACTCCATACATGGCATAGTCTGCTTTGGTAGTGTAAAGAAATGCTTCCCATTGGTGTTTTATATTATTAAAACCAAATCTCTGAGAACTTGCAATATTTTGTGGAATGCTGTGTTCAAGCTGATGTCTTCATATGGGTCTAATGGCAAACCAAAGTTTGTGATGTCAGATTTTGGACCTGTGTCAATTAAAAGCATTGCCTAAAACATTGCTGGGTCAACATCCGAAAGGTGTTGCTTCCATTTCTACCAAAACACTTAGAGGAAGATTCAAACCGTTAGACTGACAAACCTGTATGGGCTGCCACAGGTTTCTAAATGCTTTGCTGCATGTTCATGTGTTTGCCATTTTTGACATTTATCAATGTTATAGCTGCCTGTAGCACCATTAGAAATGACATTCCTGTTGAAGCAGTGCCTTTACAGTCATACATCAAGGAGATGTACCCACTGGGAAAGCCACAGAATTTTACCACTGTAGCATCATCTAGATTTTCCCAGTACTTCACATTACATTTGGAATGTAATTGATGTTACAGACAGTGGCTTACCATGTACTCAGAACCTAGCCTACTGGATAGAAGGCAAGTAAAAATCCATGTGGTGTTAAGCATACTCATAAGAGAGCAGAACAGGGTGGATAAACTGCATGGCACAATAACAATGTGTATGCCAGTGATACCATCAGAGGCAATGACTACATCCTTAGTATATTGGAGCAATGGGATAACTACACCACCATAGAACTACTACCTGCATTAGCATCCAATATTCAAGTATAGTCCAAATATATTAAATATCTGTCATCTTGTGTTATAATTCATTAAATGTTATATTTCATGCAGCAAAAGTCAGTGTTGTGCCATCATTTTGTGTTTGTACTACATGTAATGCAAATATGCCAACATGTCTGTTACAGATAATGACATGTATCTGACTGTGTCACAATTCATAATTATGCTGGCATTGCACTATATTGTTTTGTATTACTGCCACAGTCTTGTTGTTGCTGACATGACATTAGGAATCTTTTTTTCAGTCATTTGTCCTGTCGGGCAGTTGTATTTCAGAGAACTTTGTTTAGGCATGTTATGCATCAGACAAATATATATTCCAGCACTTTATCAATATCTGTACCCACACAAATACACACACACACACACACACACACACACACACACACACACACACACACATATACACACATGTCATGCATTGTTGCAGTACTATAAGTTGTGTGGGTGAATATATGTATGTATACACACACGTCATGCATTGTTACAGTACTATGGAGATGTGTGGGTGAATATATGTATGACAAATTTAGCACTTTATCAAGTTCAGACATAATTTATTTAGACACATATTCTCTCTCTTTTCTGAGACCTGAAAAGCTATATTACCACAAACATCTACAAACATCCCATCCTGACATCTGCCCTAGCAGCCTTACTATCTTCTTCTTAACGTTACACTCCACCAATTTTACCACCACATTGTAAATAGTGTAAGTATCAAATGACTAATGGAAGTCACCCGATAGCTGTCACTGATGAATAATAAAAATAGAGACTGGCAGTTATCATCAGCAAATTGAACTCAGATATAAGGACTGTCATCCAAGTTGCACTCAAGTATATGTAAGAAGCCCTAGTGATAACACCCACAACAACCAAAGAAGAGAGAGAGACAGACAGACCGATACTGTCACATAGCTGAGGCATGTCAGCTACTAATGCTCCAACGAGAAGTCTGGAATAATGCTTAGCCCATGTTTATGCTCCTTTGTCACATCCATCGACTGCAGTACCATGTCCTGTCTTTGAAAGAAACAGTTATATACTGATTTATAACTTTAAGATTTTTTTTTATCAAGTCCCAAAATTCTCGTAAGACTGGACAGGAATGAGTATTACATTTGTACATGTAGGCCTTTCCAAGTTCTGTCTATTAGATTAATGAAATCTATAGAAATTTTGAGTATTTCTGTGAAAGTCATAGCTTCATTCTTCATCTTGTTCTCCCTCTGCTTCTCATATACTTTGTTTCTTACCATTTGTGTCTGTTATCACAGTGCCATAAGCATACAAATGTTCTTAACGTTGTTTTTCAAGAAGCCTACAGCAGTTCTTAGACATGCACATAACTGCAGTATGTCACCACAAAGCAGTTTATCCCAGAAGATTAGGTAGAATTGTTAAGAGCATTCATATTGTGGTCAGTGAGTGACGTAGCCAAACTGTATTCCTGGGTCACCCCTGGAAAGAGACAGGTGTGCCTAGTGGGCTTAGCTGGTTAACAATAAAATCATGGAAAAAGTTATATCCTTATTAATGCTTCACTATTACTGGTAGTACCTTGAAAATGTATAACTGAATGTACAATAAAACATCATAAGTTTCAGGCAAGGAGGACTTTTTTTAATTAGCTTATACAATTTTAGTTCTTGTTTGCAGCATTCAATGGGTGTAAAATAAGTTGCTTTTCTGTCCTCAGTGCTCCTTTCTTGTTTTCTGTATATAATTATGAATTGTTTTAAAGTAAACTGAACTGTAAAAAACCACAACATGTTTGTGGTATGGCCAGAAATAAGTCCCTGGTTGGTCTCAGACCGTGTCACACTTCCTATTACCCTGTCCCCCACTTCCCAAATGAAATATACTCAGACGTATTCATTCTTTGTTTACTGTAGCAGTTTCTGTCTCAAACATAGATACAGTAATTTAACACAGCTGTACGTGACTACTGAAATAAACAACAAAAAAAGAGAATTAATACGATGTTGAAGTCTGTTTTTTTATAGTAACAATTTCTCTCTGCTAAACTGCTATGATATTTTTGGAAAGTAAAGGTCACATTTTCCCTGCCTACTCCAATACTGAAGATATGGTTCAGTCAGCTGTATGCATCTTTATTTATTTATTTGTTGGGTTGGTCAGTTGGTTGGTTGGTCGGTTGGTCGGTTGGTCGGTTGGTGGGTTGGTTGGATGGTTAGTTGGTTGGTTGGTTGGTTTCTTGCTTTTGTTGACTAGCAATCATTGGATTCTCTTAGCTGTACTGTTTCTGGAAGCATAGATGGATTTCTGTAGCTTACCTCATCACACTGGTCTGATATTGTACAGAGACTTGAATCTGCTGCATCCTGCCAGCTTGTATTTTTGGGCCAATGCTACTTTTGTTTCCCCAGGAGCTCTTCACTCACCGTTTTAAAATAATTGAATGCATGGTACTTCAGGAAGCTGGCAACTAGGTTATCCGCACAAAGAATGTCCAGCTGCAAGAGGAAGAACTCCCTAGAGGTCATGCATGGCTAATGTGCTGCATAATAATTTCAGTAAAAACAAAAATGACAGTGGTCACCCCAGACTAGAGTGTTGTGTTTGTAAGACAGTCTTATCTGAGGATAAATGATTTACAGCACAAAACCTAAATGTTTTTGGTTCATTATAGTTTATTATTTGCATTACCCAAGTGCTGAGACATCTGACTGTTGGACTGCTTTGTTTTTGTTTGTTTGTCTGTTTGTTTCCTTCATTGTAAATGCAGAGATTCTGGTTTGTTGTTGGGCTTTGTGGTTAATACATTGTCCAAGCCTTATGTTCATTTTGCAACAATTCACTTCAGGGCAAAATAGTTTCCAGAGATGATCTTGTATTATGATTGCAGGAAAACTGTGTGGTTATAGATGGACCAAACAAAGTTTTTGATGATTTGGATGTCTGGAAGGATCAGCAAAAGCACAACTACAGCTGTAGAAGTCAGACTAGACTTGCAGCATTTATGTAGTGCAGTTTTCCTGGGTCTTCACAAAGGAATAGTATTTTATGCTAATCAGCCCAGAGGTTGTTACAACTGTGGTGAGGAGGGACATATTAGTTTATAGCATCTATCTCAGCAGTGTGTTTGCTGCAGGGGCTTGAATTATGGGGAAGCTCTTTGCCCTCAGAAGAAGACTTTTGGAGATATCCTTATATCAGTACTTCTGCAGCATTCTTTGTATGGTGGTACAGAAGTAATCCCACTCCTCTTGTTCAGAAAGTGTCCACCAGGCTAATGATAACCAGATGTGTCCAGGGATGAGGAAGTCAGGGTGGTCAACTTGATTTGGAAGAAGATAGAATTTTAAATTTCAAAGTTTTTCTGTGTTTTACAGTGCAAATGTATCCTGACACAGACTGTCAGGACAGTGTTTCTGACCAGTCCATTAAATGGACAGCATCAACAGGAGAAATCTCATTAACTACAGAGCAGACCATTAGATAAACCCCTGTGATTGACCTGACTGTGGTCACTATCATTATTAAGAACGGGAGCATTTCTCCCTGAGCCTCCACTGAAAATAGGCTCTGTGGAGCCTAGTTGGACTTTCCCAGTCAACAAATGTTAAATAAAATAAATAACATAAAAATAAACAAGACATGGAGATGGTTGTACAGATGTTTACTGACCTTTGACATCTCATTTGTAGCATTCTGTGCAAACATGACAACAGACTTCAATTTTTCCAGAGAAATTTGGATGGTTCAAACAGTTTTGGGGTACAGCTTCTGAATGGTCTTGTAGGGCTGATGGGAAATGTTTTTTTTTCATTCTCCTTTAGCTAATCCATCCTGCACATTAGGGACTTATGCCACTGAGAGAATTCAGTATAGGTCACAGCTTGAAGTAAATGTGGAATTATTAATCCTAATGGAATCTATCAACATCTAGCCTGTAAACTGAGATATCCATTAATTGAGGCTGTTGTTTTCATCCTTACAGTCATCTTCCATTCCTAGTTCTTATGCTGAAGGATTTCAGTTGTGACCGTCAGGATACTGAATATATTGAGGAAGGTTGATATACATGTCATTTTCTGTTGGCAGGTTATTCAAATGGCTAATCTACAAATGTTTTTCATCATGCCAGACTAGATTCACTTATACATAGCAATGTCTGGTCAGTAGCACATATACTTTACGGACTTTAGATTTTCAGAATCAGACTGCTTCCTTGATGGTGTCTCCCATGGAAGGCCACAACCTTATTTTGGTTAGGCTGGATTACATTACTTAGAAGCATGGTGCAAATTACAGGAAATGATATATAAAAAAAAGAGTTTAGATGTTGAGAGCATCTCTACATTCTATGTGTAGGCTATGTCCAGGGTAGGCCTTTGTGAACTAATAGCCTATTTGGTGTCCACGTTTTAAAGAAAGAGTTAGAAGGTATGATAAAGTGACAGTCAGGTATCTGGCCACTACCCATACATTGCTGGACCATAGTAAATTTCAGGGACTGCAGTCCTTATGGGGGGAGTGGAGCCATGGGGGTTCTATGAGTGCTACTCAAAAAAGCAGCTATTTTGTAAGGGGGGTTTCCAGATATGGTTAAGGACAGAGCACTGCACTGTGCCTCCCACAGTATCTGAAATGTGGTTTAGTGGGGGACAGGAGTACGTGTGTTGCTTGAAATCTTGAGGTGCAGTGTTTAATCGTCACTGGCATAATACACTTCACATTTGGGATGTGATTCTTGTCACTAAGCATAAGGCTCTTCTTAGGGTGTCCGTGGACGTTAATAATTATAAATGTTCTAGTAGACATGTTTTAGAGCCAGGGCAGCATATTGTTGTGCTGCAAGACTATAGGTGTGATGGCCATGTATGGAAAATTATTTTGCAACCCATAACTCCTTAAAAGACATATACTGTTTTGTCCACTTCTCTCAAAGTTAGTGTCCTGGGTTCAATGGACAGTCTTACTCCATTTATAAAACACCATAGTTGAAGTAATTAGTCAAAGTTTACTGGCAATCTTGACCAATTATGTAGACAACAAGGTTTAATTATTTATTTAGGTCATTATGTATTTAGGCCATTAAACTGCCTAATCCTAGGCATTGCACATAAAATGAGTAAAAAACAGTAATAAATAGACTGAGTTGATATGGAATGGACAAAATGATAAATAAATATAGCAACACTACAATAATTTAACCAAAAATCAAAATTTAAAATGTAAAATCATGAAAGAAGTTGTGCCCTTTCTCAAATCATAGCTGGCTCTCCTGAACTGATGAAAATATATGAATCTCCTGAAAGAAGGCTCTGTCTCACAGGACTGTGAAAGTAATACAGGCTGAGATCACAGGAAGTCACATGATGGACATTCGGAATAGCTAGCAGCTCTACTCCTCCAACCGTATAATCAGAATTGCCAGACAGGGTTAAAATAGCCCAGTAGTTATTTCATACACAGAGGACCTGGATCATGTAGGGCATGGAATATGAGATTAATGATAGTAAAAACACATTTGATAACAAATGACAAGCAGCAGAGATTACACAAGACATGAGAGATACAACAAGTCTTAGGGGTATCAGTCCCCAGCCTGGCTGCTAAGTTCTTTACCCCTGTAGGCAGCTCACCATCAAAGGCTCAAGGTAGAGAACATTGCAGTAATCCAGGTGGGATAAAATCAGAACATAAACCTCTGTCTCTAGGTCAGATGCTAGTATATAGCCTTTGATCCTGCCTACATTCTTGTAGGTTCACAGGTAAGTACTAAACTAGCTGCCCTTGCAGGTCATTTTAAGTCTAGCCAGTTTCTCTTTTTTTGCTCAAAATAACCTATCCCATTTGTTTATAGATTGGCTTACCCATCCCATGGTTGATAATTATATAATATCCTTAAAGAGAATAACTGGGAATATACCATAGATAATTTGAGTGGGACCCATGCATGAAATAAAACATTTAGGAGCTGGTCCATTAGTAGTAAAAGGGGGAAATCTTGGAGTAAATGTTCTGTTTCCCATTCATAAATCAAAGTTAATTCTAAGTCTAATCAAATTAAGTTTCATCTAATTCATTCTTCATATGGAAGTAACAGATCCTGATGATAGATGACACTTGGCCCATCAATGTCAGTCTATAAGTAAGGAAAAAGCTAGGATCATGAACAAAGAGACATAATCCAATTAAATCTGCCCCCTGTATGCAATCAGTGGGAGTAGCAGAGGAAAGTGTGATTTACATATGGTGATGAGCAGCAATATGGCTTTGGTCTTTTATGGATAGAATTGCAACTGACATGTGGGCATTTAGTCAAGGACCAAGTCCAGGCAGTCCACTATGGATGTGAAATTTAGCATACTCGTCTGAGGGAATAGGAGGAATAATTCAATGTCATCAGCGTAACACTGATAAAAACACTAGTCTTAACTGTGACCTTCCTAAATGGCAGCATTTACATAGTGAGCTACATGGGATCCAAAATCAGAACCCGGGGCACACTGCAAACTATTTGGCAGGAGTCTGAAGTATCCAGACCAACCAATATACTCTGGGTACATTAAGTGAGGCAAAAGGCAAATCCATCAAAAAAGTACCTGATAACCTATAGTGCAAACTCAGACATTCAAGATTAGTTTTATGTAGGTGCTTGTTTTCCAGTCAATGCTACAAAAAATCTACAGAAATGGAAAAAAAATACATACAATAAAGCAGCATAGCCTTAAATATTAGAATAATAAAGGCAAATAATTATAGAAGAGATTAAATGAAGATGCTTTAGATAATACAATAGGGGGTACACCTAACATAGTGCTATTGCTGGTAACAAAAGCATAAATTAAAACTAATGATGTCAAATCAGACAAGTCTAGAGAAGATAGCAAAGATGTGATACAAATATGTTAAGGAGTATTGCATTACAATAAAATGAGATGAAATAAAAATAAAGTATAAATTGTTAAAGATTTCACACTAAATCAAATAGGTGGGTTTTAAGAGACCCTTAAAAGCCTGATAATATTGGAGATTCCTTCGGCCGATGACAAAGGAAGCTCCTAAGTTGTAGAGGTGGATGGCAAGCAATCATAGAATCTAGATGATTCTAAGTATGCTGTAAGAACCAGAACAGCACCAAGGATTTTGTTGGACTGGAGGAGACCAAAGGCTGCTTAAGTTACTGACTCAACATGCTATGGTCCTTGTGTCAAAAGCTGCTGATAGATCAAGTATGAACAAGATAAAATATTTACATTGACCTCTTACATTAGGAGGTCATTACCCACTCATGTAAAGGTGGTCTCCATGCTATGCTTTGTTCTAAAACTTAACTAGCAAGGATTTAGTAAGTCATAAGATGTCAAATGGTAATACAGCTTTGTGTAAAATACTGTCTCAATAACATAGACAGTAAATAGAAAGTTTGAGAAAGTCTGATAATCGTTTATAAAGATGACATCCAAAATTAAGTTCTTGAGAATAGTAGTGATTGATACCTCTTTTAAAGTAGCTATAAAGACTCCAGCTATTAGAAAGGAGCAAATGATCCAGGTCCTAGTAGTCCAGATATGGTCTTAGCATAGCCACATGGGACCAGGATCATGATCCAGGTCCTAGTAATCCAGACATGGTCTTAGCATAGCCACATGGGGCCAGGATCATGATCCAGGTCCTAGTAATCCAGACATGGTCTTAGCATAGCCACATGGGATTAGGATCATGATCCAGGTCCTAGTAATCCAGACATGCTCTTAGCATAGCGACATGGGGCCAGGATCATGATCCAGGTCCTAGTAATCGAGACATGCTCTTAGCATAGCCACATGGGACCAGGATCATGATCCAGATCCTAGTAATCCAGACATGGTCTTAGCATAGCCACATGGAACCAGGATCATGATCCAGGTCCTAGTAATCCAGACATGGTCTTAGCAAAGCCACATGGGACCAGGATCATGATCCAGTTCCCATGGTCTTAGCATAGCCACATGGGACCAGGATCATGATCCAGGTCCTAGTAATCCAGACATGGTCTTAGCATAGCCACATGGGACCAGGATCATGATCCAGGTCCTAGTAATCCAGACATGGTCTTAGCATAGCCACATGGGACCAGGATCATGATCCAGTTCCCATGGTCTTAGCATAGCCACATGGGACCAGGATCATGATCCAGGTCCTAGTAATCCAGACATGGTCTTAGCATAGCCACATGGGACCAGGATCAAAAGTGTAGAATGGTGGATGCATGGCTGAAACCACATTCAAGAGCTCATCATAATCTACATAATCAAAGTCTACCCATCTTGGGTCTGGGTTGTGAGCTCAGAATAGGTACAAGGTCCAATGGCCAAATCCTGTGGAAATAAATGTCATACCATGGAAGATGTGTCTACAAAATGGCATGCTGCAATCTAAAACTTAGCAGAGTCAAAAATGGCTATTCAAGCAGGCTGGGTTACACATCCTTTGACCACCCTGGAAATTACATTTAGATGATTGATGTAGCAGAGATCTTATATGAGACAAACATTGCCTTCATTCAATAGATCTCTCTCTGATACAGTGCATAATGGCCAAGTAGAACAATCTTATCCTTCAAAAGGCATGAACTATTCCATCAGTGCTCCAGTCTCCATCCTATGTTGCCTGTTGTCCTCTTTTCATATTCAAACCATGGTTCTTGTCATGCTGTAGGCATAGAACATTCATTCACTGGCATAGTCTGATCCAGAGTACCAATGACCATTTTGTTGTATTGTTGTTAATAGAATGTCAGCCACCGGGGGGGGGGGGTCATAAACTGGAAAACTGATAACTCCTGCAGACATGGTCCCATGTAAAAAGGTAAATATTACAAAAGAAGGAATTTCCAATTCACTCATGCACTCAGGGCAAATTTGGTTGAGTTAGTCTCCCAGCCTCTACCATCGTCATCTCTAGGCCCACATGATAACAAATGTCCACCTCCCAACCAATATTCCTTTACCTAGGACAGTGTATAACAACCCAGTGGGATGTAAAGCTTGGGAAAAGGTCCTGCACAGTCATAGTGCTTGGTCAGTCATAAGAAGCAAATCTGATATAAAGCTAGTTTTATTCCTGGACAACCTGACCTTAAATAATACAGTCCTGGACAACATTCCAGTGGGCAGGTCTTGCCTGCTGTTCAGAAATGGCAGTCTAGTGTCTGAGACACCATTGCAAAATAGGAAAAAAAACTGTCTTCATGATATTGTTATCCTGGGTTGCTGCTGAATCACTGTAACCCCATCCAGACCTCCAAATCTGAAGATGGTTTGAGGAGTGCCTCCCTATGGTATTTGCCAAATGTATTTATTTATTTATTTGTTTGTTTAATCCCAAGAAGCTGACCACATCAGTTGTAGCTTCTTTTGATTTGAAAAATGGCATTGACAATGTCAGTATGGCCTTTTTGGATTGACTATGCACACTCTCAGCTTCATCTTGCGTTGCTAAGTTTCATTCATTCACTCATTTGTTCATTTATTTATTTCTGATGTCATTATGGACATTCTTTGACATAGAGTTTTTTAAATTGTTAATCATTGGACGTGTTATTTATTAGATTGGGATCCAAAACAAGAATATTCTGCTAGTGCCCTTCTATTACTTTTGCATATAGAGCCCATCCTCATCTTCACCAATAAGATAAGTTTTTGTAATGGAGGTCTATACATCTTGTTTTATGGACTTCCGTGTGGGGCTAACCTACATAGATGATTTGACCTTGACTTCTAAAACCCAAAAAGGAATGTTTTTACTGCTGTAGGGACTGGGGGCTTGTTCATTTTATACTTTGTCTGGAACTTAAAAATACCAAGTTTCAGAGTTATCGCTTTAGTGAAGAAAATAGCTAATATGGTATTTAGTTTTCACATTTCTCTGTTGGATTGATAGGCGTGTTATTTGGCTATATTACTGAGGCCCTGTTGAAATGGAAGTTACTCCACAAAATGAAAAAAAGAGGATGCTTGAGGGAAACTTCAGGAACCAAAGCATTAAAAGGTGCTCCTCTTATTTGCTGCAGTTATAATCTCTCTTTCCATATCCGGGTATTTTTTTTATTACTGGTAAATTAAGTGGCCTTGTGATCTATAGTTTGCCACATCTTCTGAAAGAATGGGTTAAATTGAGTTGTTAGAGATATTGTACGATTGTGATAGATGGTAGTAAAAAAATAGATAATCAATTATATGTGTGAAAGTACTGTTTTGTGTTACTTTGGGTTTCTAGGACTTCAGATTAAGATACAGTAGTTTGCAATACCTCTATTAGGTTCATAGGTAGGTACTAGGCTATCTGCCTGAGGGCATTTATAAGCCTAACCAGAGTGTGTCGGTTTTCACCACCCTGTTGATTAATTAACTGAGCCTCTGTCAAGCAGAGCCATTGAAGTGATCCCAGTGGTGTATTTTCTGTTACCCATCCACTCGTCAAGGTTTCTCTTGAAGAGTGTTGTGAGGGGCTCTGCCTAATGTAGTTAGGAATTTTATTCCAAAGCATGGGGAGTCTCTGTGACAGGATTCTATCCCTCCAGCATGTTCTATTTATTGTTGTGGTGAGGTTTAGCTCACTAGAGCAAGTGGCTCGCAATGACTTGAATTTCTTTAGGTGGAGCATGTCCATCAATTCTGAGTTGGACATGGCTTTGTAAGTCAGGCAGAGATCACCTCTGAGTAAGCGATATGCCACTGAGTACAGCCGGAGTTTCTTCAGTCAGACTGCATAGGACATATGTTTGAGGCCAGTAATCCTCTTGGTGAGGCACTTTTGTGGTCTTTCCAGCTGTTGGAAGTGTCTTGTGATGTACATCCCAAATGGGGCATTATACTCTATGATGGGTCTGATGAGTGACGAGTAGAGGGGGACTATAACCTCTTTATTTCTAGATGTGAACCCTTTAGTAATTAGATGGGCCACATAGAAGAATTTCCTAACTACTTTGGCAATATGATTGTCAAAGGAGAGATTACTATCTACCTGGCTCCCCAGATCTCTTATTACCTCTTCTGTATTAAGGGGGCTGCCACCTATGTGGTAATTCGTGGGTGTTTTGTTTTTCCCAAATGGGATGACTATGCATTTTTTGGCATTTAGCTTGAGGCCATGACTTTGACACCAGGTGTCTGTCTCAGTAAGGCCCTTTTGGAGGATGTCCATGTCAGCCAGAGAGTCAATTATGGCTCCCAGTTTGCAGTCATCGGTGAACTTGGTTAGCCATAGTCCTCCTGTGTTTGCCTGTACTTCTGAGAAGTATATGCCGAATAGCAGGGTTCCCAGGACCAAGCCTTGCAGGATACCATTTATGACTAGTTTAGAGTCGGACCTGGAGCCCGCTATTCTTATCGTGTGAGTTCTGTCTGTAAGCCGGTTGGCAACCCATCTCTTGACATAGGGGTTTATGTTCAGGCTGGTGAGTTTTTCTGTAATACCCGAGTAGGGAATGGTGTCGAAAACCTTGGCAAGGTCAAGATCGGCAGTGTGAACCACCTTTCCCTCATCTATGGCCTTGGTGACTGTCTTGAAGAAGTCAACCAGGTTTAGTAGACATGATCTGCCCTTAACAAAGCCGAACTGGATTGGGTCAAGTGTTAGGAGGTTCCCAATGTCTTTGTTAATGTGTTCCATGATGATGCATGCCATAGCCTTGCAGACCAGGCTAGTCAGGCTTATGGGGCAATAGTTACCAGGATCAGTTGTGGCCCCTCCTTTGTGGAGCGGAATAACCATTGTTATGCACCACTCTATGGGCACATAGTCTGTGGAGAGGCTGAGGTTGAACACCGTGTTTAGGTGGGTTGGTTAGTTCATTTTGTAGTTTGTGCAAGACGGAGCCTGGGACACCATCTGGCCTCATTGATGCTGTGTTTTTGGCTTTTAAAAGGGCTGTTTTCACTTGTGCGTCTGTGATTTCCGGGACACTACACTTTTCCGGTATTGTTGTGGGTCCATTTGGGGGTGAGAAGGGGGTGAGGTTTGCACTGAATCAATCTGCCAGGATGTTGGCAATATCAGTAGATTCAGTATATTTTGTGCTATTTTGCACTAGCTCAGTGCATATCTGCGAGTTGCCACTTAGATTCTTGACATAGCTAAAAAAGGCTTTGTGGTTATCTTTTGAATCCTTGGCTATTTTTCATTCGAAGTTAGCCTTGGATGATTTTATGAGGGACCTTAGTTTCTTACTGATACTGACCAGGGATGTTGTTCCTTCTTGGAATTTGCTTTTTTCTGAACTAGTTTCCTCCTTCTGTTGTATAGCCTGTTTATGGCAGGGGTCCACCAGACTGGTTTCCATCTCTTAGAGGAATGAGTCTTGGTTTTGCTAGGGATGGCATGATCCATGCATCCTTGTAGGTGCTCATAGAGTGCATTTGTAAAAGTTTCTGCATCTTGGGCAGCATTATCCTTTAGCGTGGGGGCTGTGAAACTTACCACCTCTGTGTTAAGTAAGGTGAAGTTTGCTTTAGAAAAGTTTTTTTACTGTGGTTTCCTTAGTTGGGGGTGGTGGTGGGGTGTGGACATCCAAAGTGATTAGTTTATGGTCTGATCTAACTAGTGACGGGTTGACCTCTGGTGTGGAACACCTGTTGCCCATGTTGGTGATGACCAGGTCCAATATGCTTTCACCTCTGGTAGGGGAGTTTACCAGCTGATCCAGGGCATTTGAGTTGATGAATTCCAGGAACCGCTGGGCCTGGGAGTTTGTACTTGAGTAGTTTTCCCAGTTAATGGTAGGGTAATTGAAATCGCCCAATATCAGGGTGTTCGGCAGGACCTTCATGTTTTCCAGTCTCTCCAGAAAGTCGGAGTGGTGGTCCTGGGTCATGGAGGGTGATCTGTCACAGGCCACAATTTGCATTGCAGATTTTCCTGATGTTAGTTGCACATGGATGATCTCAGAGGTCTCATGCTGCGCCACTAACCTGGAGGTGTAGATATCCTTGATGAATATGGATACAACCCCTCCTTTTGTGTTTCGGTCCGTGTTCTGTGGCCAAAACGTGTGGTATGAGTTGTAGCCCGGTAGTGCTGAGGTGCTCTCTGGAGCCTTGGACCAGGTTTCAGTTACTGCACAGATGTCGATGTTCTCCATACTGAAGAGTGCTTCGAGCACATGCATTTTGAGATTTAAACTCCTGGCATTGAGTAGCATAACCCTCAGTTTTTTGTTAACTGTGCTGTTTACGGAGGTTGGTTTGACTTTTGAGCCTTTCCTAAAAAAGGCACTATGGGCCAGCAAGAGCCTTGGCCAGTATTCAAAAGCCTAGGGGTGACAGGTGCAAGCCATCTCTTGCAAAGCAACGTGGCTTGTCGAGCATGTCATTCCAGGCTGACAGACACTGGATCCCCTTTGAATGACACCAGAAGCTTAGCCAATTGTTGAAATCGATCATTTTTTTTCTTTATACTGAGGTATCATTCTTGGTGAGGGCAGGATGCTACTCAGGGTCAGGGTCACACCCGCCTGGGCTACATGATCAGAGAGCTCTTCTATGTCTCTTTTCATGTAGTCCAGGGAGGTACATCTCAGGTCATTCACACCAACATGAACAATGACAGACTCATATTTGTACTTGTTCTGGAGTGACCTGAGTGCTTATGTTATGTGGTGGATTCTGGCTACTGGCAGGCAGCTAACAGTAACCTTCTCCTTGTCCAGCCTAGTGAGTGGGACATCAGTGTGCCTGACTATAGAGTCACCTATTGTTAGTGTGTTAGGTATGTTATTTCGCCTTAAGGGCTGCGATTGTGCGGCACACTGATTTTGTGTTTTATGTGTTGTCTGCTTTGTGACGGGAGGTGCAGGTTGTTTAGGTATCTGCTTTGGAGGTCTCTGATGCTTTTGCAGGTTTTTATTTAGAGCCTGTGAGTATGATTTTGTATATTTATGTGTATTTTTTGCCAGTGCTAGTTTAGTAGGTCTATGTGTGGCTGGAGGTGTGGTGCAAGTGTTAACCTTCTCCTGTTGACTGTCTGTTCCAGTCTTGGGTGGAGAGAACTTAGCCTCCAGCTTGGCTGTATAATTGCATCTCTCACATATGTTAGTGTTTTGTTGTAGGAGGAGAGGGTTGTCTGTGTACATAAGGCAGTTGTAACATTGCCTCAAGATACCCAGATTCACCAGCTGGACCGGAGAGTACACGTGAAATTGCCCTTTGGTCATGCCTGAATAGTAGGGTGAGTTGCGTAGTCGCTTGGTTGGTGAGGGGAGAATAAAGAGCCTTGTCCTGCTGGACAATCAAGTGTTGGGGTATATTAGTGCTTGCCATTAGGTCTGAGCAAGTGCTGGACTGTAAGATGCTTTTTGAGTGCTTAGGTTGAGAGATAGACTAGTTTCAAGGGAAAAACTGAAGAGGAGACTTAGTGGAGCTGGGAATAATTTAACCCTAGCTGACAAGCGCTGCTTGGCAAACAAAACTGTGCAAACGCGTTTTTTATAGCAGGGAAATGAAAGAGATAGAAATTAGCCCAAAATGGCCAATAAACTACTAACTTCTGGGCTGGAACTAGGTTCATGGGTGAATACTAAACTAACTGCCCTGAAGGGCCACTTTAAGTCTAGCTGGTATCCCAAGGTCAGAACCAAACTCTGTACCTTATGTCTATGAGGTAAATACCTTAACCATTGTGCCAAACCTACCCCATTCTTTGTAGGAATGTTGGAGAATAATATACCTGAGAATTGGAGCTTAATAAAGTAACATATATTTTATTTTGGTTTATATACTGGCACATTCTAAATTGTAAGCACCATATAAGAGACTGCAGATTGCAAAGTTTTGGATTCAAAAGCAGAAGATTATTTGAGAATGTCTGTCTGTCTGTTGCCTTTACATCCTCCATCAAGATGTACTTATTTGTTAAGCAAATGCTTACAAACTTGATGTATTTCCTTCATCTGTTATATAATGATAAGCTTTCCGTTAAAGGAAATAGTACATATAAATACAAATAGGAATGGATTTGTAGTGTGTCTGATTGTGAGGGTGCTAGGGAAACACCTGATCACTTTTTGCATCAATCTAGTGGCTTTGACGGATTCTGTACATGCTGGCAGGGAGTGCACTGGGATTCCTCATTCTTCCCTTGAAAAATTATAAATATGATTGCTTTAGGTATTAGTGACAGGACTTCAGATGAGATGTTAAACTGAGGCCCCATCTGCCTGAGTTGGTGTTAACTCAGGTGGATGTAAAAGATCCAACAGCACTTATCAAAGCAAGTAATATAAGTTCCCAGGTCCCCAGGCTATATTTCTACTATTTAGTATGAATGCTACCTAGGGTCTCTCCAGAAAAGAGGCCATTGGCATGCTTAGACTAACCTGGTCAGCAAAGTGTAAATAAATACTATAAAATAAAGTAAAGGACTTGTTCATTAGTACTTCTAATATTGGCTGACCCATTAGATTGTGGTTCAGATAGCAGTTTCTGTACTCATTTGCTCTTTCTAACACACAGTTTGGGGTGGATGATATTTTCTACATAAAAATTCCCCCATTGTATTTTTCAGGGTTTAGCCAACATAGTGGCATTTGATAGGTTTCATTTATGCGTTGCCTTGTAAGCATAGTTAACAGACTGTGTGGAGAGGTAAAGCTTTTGTTACAGGTGTGGCAAGAAATAACTGCTTTTAATTTTCTGGTGAGATTTATGGGATCTAAGACAGCAAGCTTGGCTATCACCAACTCGGACAGATGAAACAAGAAATTAACATCTTATCCAAAGGATGGTACCTGGGAAACAAAGTAAGCCTTCACATTGCATTGTACTATCAATATGGGACCATAAATCTAAGCACTTGTTGTCTGGAAATAAACCACAGCCTTCTAATGTTTACACTGTCTAAGGCCAATATGCTATCTACTGAGGTAGTCACAATGGTATGCAATTGACACAGAACGTGTACCTTAATTGTGAGTGTGTGTATATCTGTGTGTGTGTGTGTGTGTGTGTGTGTGTGTGTGTGTGTGTGTGTGTGTGTGTATGTGTGTGTGTGTGTGTGTGTGTGTGTGTGTGTGTATGTCTGTGTGTGCATGTGTGTGTGTGTGTGTGTGTGTGTGTGTGTGTGTGTGTGTGTGTGTGTGTGTGTGTGTGTGTGTGTGTGTGTGTGTGTGTCTGTGTGTGTGTGTGTGTGTGTGTGTGTGTGTGTGTGTGTGTGTGTGTGTGTGTGTGTGTGTGTGCATTTGTCTGTGCACATATGCGTATAAACCATCCACTTGTATTTGTGAGAGTGAGTCCGTGTGTGTATTTCCAGTATGAGTGCATGTCCACGGTTACCTTGTGATGGATGGATATGTTTTTTGTCCTGAACTAATTTCCAGGAAAGCTTCTCCTCATCGTAACTCCAAGACTACCTAAAGTGAGTAATGAATGAACAAATTAATTAATGCTAACTTCCAAATTCCTTCCAGGTCTCTCTTCACTTTCACGACTCTTCCTGAGCTAGTCTGCAACTCAGTAACAGTCACTCTTTACTAGTGACTTGTAATAGTGATTGCATATATTATGAATCAGTTGCTTACTGCATTTCATGGTGTTTTGGCCAGGTTTTTACTGTAAAAGCCTCTGGGCCTTATGAAACTGTGCAGTCAAAATGATCAAAGTGCAAAATTATTCAAAAACACTCTATAGACACATGTTTATAATTACTAAAGGCAACCTTTAAGATCCAGTCTGTTAAATTAATGGTTGTAATAGCTGAAAAGGGTGTCACATCCAATAAGTAAGTTATCTTTCAATTTGCACACGCATACCCGCACACACACACATTGACATCTGTAATTTATAATGCAGTGTGCTTTTAATAATTCTATAAAAATAATGTATCTAGATTTATCTCTCAATTGCTATGATTGTTGCCTTCAAACTTAGGTTTATAGGTATTTACTAGGCTATTAATCTGTGAAGATTTTAAGAATCCTGGCTTTAAATTCCCATGGTAGTTTTTAGCCCTTGCGGAACGGAGTTCTGCTGTGGCAACCCCTAACTGGGAAAAGCCGAAAGGAGAAGATCTAATTCTGTGTATGAATAAACCAGAGGTGGACAAAACAAATATACTTTGGGACATTTACTTGTTGCCCTTATCCTTGAGGGACATGGATGATAAACTTGAAGTGAATACGCAGTGTCCCATCCACTCATCTATATTACATTTAAATAGAGTAAGGTTAAGTACTCTGCTTTATTTGGAGTGAAGAGAGTTCCATAGAAGTGGTATTCACTGTAATATACACAACTATCCCTCCTACATGTTTTATTTATGTTGCTAAAAAGATTGAGATCCCTTGAGTAGGTGTTCATTCTTCCATAGTGTTTCTGAAGGTGTAATAAGTCTGGCAGGATAGTGCCTGCCGAGACTCTATACCTGAGGCAGAGGTCACCTCTTAACAGCTATACGATACTGAGAAGAGGGACAAAGCTTTGAGATCATTTATATAGTTTGTATGAGTTAGGCCTTTGATTTTTTTATATTCAGAAAGCATTGAAGCCATTACAGATGTGACAAGTTTTTGGACAGGTCCATATTGAAAGGGGCATTATATTCAATGATCAGCCCAATGAGAGCAGAGTACTGGGGTATGATTACATCCATACTCCTGGTTGCCATTCCTTTCAATATAATCTGTGCAATGAAATAGAACATCCTTACAACCGTGGATATGTGGTGATCAAAGGACAGTTCATTGTCCACAGGGTTCCCAATTCCCTTACTACAGGATCAATTTTCAGGGATGTGTTGTCAATGTGATAATTACAAAGGAAGTCATGCTTGCTGAAGGATACAATTATACACTTTTTTGGCATTAAGTTTTAGTCTATGGTTTTGACACCAGTTATTACTTTTGGAAAGGCTCACTTGGTGTAATGTGGTGTCTTCTGTAGAGTTTATGAGGGTACCAAGTTTACAGTCATCTGCAAACTCAGTAAGCCATAAACCCTTAACATTTGCTTTGACCTCTGAGAAGAAAATGCCAAAGAAGAGTGACCCAAAGACTGAGCTCTGGGGTACGTGGCTTGTGTAAAGACTTTTGTTGGAGGTAGAGCTGCCCACTCCAATTTCCTATATTATATTTGTGAGCGAATTTGCTATCCTGTGAGTTACACTGGGATTTACACTTAGCTGAAAGAGTTTATCTATGATTTCAAATGCCTTTGTGAGGCCTAAATATGTGAGGTGTACCAATTTGCCTTCATGCATTGCTTTCTTGAAAAAGTTAACTAGGTTAAATAAAGTAGGATCTGCCCTTGATCAGTGTAAAAATTGATTGAGATTGTACTATATTGGAATTAACTGGAAACAACTGAAATGAGACTGAATATTAGTGTTTTCTTACTGAAAGGTCTGCTCTGTAAAGAGAAATTGTAATGCTGATAAGGTTGCTTGGAATGAAAGCACTCCTATTCCATAGTCTGTACAACATGCGTAGTCTAACTGCTGATTCAAGGTTTCTATGGGTTTTTGGGAGTTACTTTAATTGTTTCACTCCATTAATAGTGGCTCGCCATTGTAAGAATTGACTGAGATTTTACTATACTGGAATTAACTGGAAACAACTGAAATGAGACTGAAACGCAAGTCTTTATCTGTTAATTACCCAAATTCATGCTGAACAGGTGCCAGTCTCTCCTTTATGGGCCAAATCTTGTGTACTTTTCAGAATGAATTCTCCAAACACTATAGTTTATTTAATAAGGCTTTATTAGATGTTCACAATATTCTAATACTGCCTTTATTAACAGTGCTGCTAAATATATTCAAAGTTTCTGCACATATATTCTGATTGTCCTGAATGATGTAAACTGAAACCGTCTTTATTTAACCTTCTTCTGTACTCAGGCTCGTGTCTCTGTATTGTAGCTTAATCTTTTCTTTATGTAAGGTCAAATTAACTAACTAACTGACTTCCCTAACTGTATCTCAGGTATATTTTCAAAACCCTGTAATGCTTTACATGCCTCTTTAGCCTTGGTAACCTTGATTTTCAGGCCTGGTCTGACATGTGCTTAATCTAACATTCCATTAAGGAACATTCTGTAGCTGGCAAGATTGTATCTTTCTCTTGAGGAAAAAAAACATTCTGTAGTTTTGTATTTTCTGCACATTTCATGCTTACCTTCCACTTATTTAAATATTAAACAAATTCTATGTACAATGACGTCAAATTACTTATGGAATCACAGTCTGGCCATTCTTAGTTTAAGAACACTTTTTATATTTATATTATCATTTAAACCGGGACTTGTGGCAGCATCTAGTTTAAGCTGCCACAAGAGTTCCTTGTATTCTAAACGGGTTTAATTATTTAATAAATACATTATTTGTAAAATAGATCAATACAATACAATTTGAATTAATATATTCATGAATTTATACAATAATACATTGATTTTAATAAATCTTTTTAGGTATTAGTTTTGTATTGAACAGTTTAGAAAATGTTTATCAAATATACTGAGAATATTTTTATAATATTTTTATAACATTTTTATAATATTTATATATTTATTTATTTATTTATATAATAAAAAATGTATATGTATGTTTGTTATATGTCTACATATATATTTTTTTATAATTCTACATATTTTTGTAGGACATGAAATGAATGAATTTTATTGTAGTATATAAGAAATCAGATTTAATGAATTTTAATATTTAAATAAGGTTAATATGATTTTTTATATTTCATACACACCAGTATTAATGGATTATATAGTAATAGTACGATGATGTAAACGAAATGTAGTCAGGCTAGGAAATGAATGTACAGCTTTAAAGTTTAATTACGTCTGTTGTCATATGGTGGTTAATGAGCTTTATATATACAGCTCTTTTTTAGTGCACATTTTATCTTGATAAAGCTTGGCAATGGGACCAAGCGAAAGCGCTTGATTTCAATTGTTTTGTCTTCTTCTGACTGAATGAATTATTACGCTGAATAACGAAGTTTTTAATGCAATTTTAAGACAAGAGTAATAAAGTCTTTTTTATTACAACGTTCCTCCAACGGACTGGTTCTTCGAGCAGTGGAAGGGTTGCTTTGGTGTTTTTTGTCTTACATTTTGTATTACATTTCATGCTTATCTTTTCTTTCTAATAAACTGAATTTCTCTGAAATGTCTGACACTACATATTTTGCCTTTTAGTCTGCATAATGCCTAATAACTACTTTAAAATGGAGGTCCTTAATCTAACAACCAGTACAGACTAGCTTGGGTTGAGAGTTTGTAGGTTACCTATTTTCTTATTTAATAATTCCATAATGATCCTTTCCAGAGTCTTGCAGATAATGGTGGTCAGACTTATGAGTCTGTAATTACCCAAGTATTCTGGGACCATTGATGACCCAGCTTTGTGCAAGGGGATGACAGTTGAAGAGACAGTCACAGAGGCATGCAGTTAGGTTCTTAGGTACTTACTAGTCTTTTGATCCTTAAGGATATTTTGAAGCCTAGCCATGCATTCCCAAGAGGTTTATAGTTTTTTTTTTATTATAAATATAAAGAAACCAGAGCCCTTGTATTTTAAGTATGAACAGGCCAGAATGCCATATGTACATAGAGCCCTGAGCCCAGGCATTACATGTTAACCCATATGTTGAAAAGACAATCAACTTTAATTGTATGTGATGTCTATATAAGTAGACATATGTTACATATGTTTGCACATGTGTGTGAGTGTGTGCGCGTGTGTGTGTGTGTGTGTGTGTGTGTGTGTGTGTGTGTGTGTGTGTGTGTGTGTGTGTGTGTGTGTGTGTGCATCTGAGTTTCTGTACATGTAAGAGATACTCTGTCCTTCTGCCTCTGCATGCGTGTATATATGTATGTCATTGCATTTTCATGAGTGTCCATGATTGTGTTTGTGGATGTTCATCTGTGTTTCTGAGCAGACATTATTAAATATTAAATATTTTAGATGTAAAAATACTAAGAACAGTTAATGTATCCTACACTGAATTTAAAACACATCAAAAATATAAAAGATGTATATACTAATAATGAATTCAAAATAATTTAACAAACAGCCCATTTTCTAAGTGCAAAAATTCCCTCCAAGATGGGTGATGGAATATTAAGTAAGGGGAGAGCGAAGCCCCCCACGTAGGGGGTGTGGGGGCATAGCCCCCCCACATGTGTGTGTTTGTTTTAATGGTAGGTTTCTACTTGTGGATGGGCAAAGGGTTACTTACCATGTGAGTAACATTGGCCATCGGGTTGTTGATGTTTTACGGCATTGATGGAGTGAGTTTCAATGGAGTGGTCTGTTAATTAAGTAAGGTTAACCCATATATATATATATATATATATATATATATATATATATATATATATATATATATATATATTTTACATTATGGCAGCAATCTCTTACTTAAAGAGGAACCCACAAGGCCCCATAGTGATCCCTCTTCTTTTCTCCATTTTTATAAATAAATGGATCGTCCCCAACTTCCATTCTTACTATACTCTAATGACATGGTTATCTTCCACCCCAACCACATAACCCACTCACATTAACATGATCTACAAAAATATTTCCTCTCCCTCATTAGCTGGCTCAATAGCAAAAAAAACTATTACTTAACTCCTCAAAAACTTAAACTATGCTCTTCAGAATCTCCACTCTAAGACCAACGAACCCCACCTCACCTCTTATTCTTGACCACCTTAATAATGCCAATGAGTAGGTTAACACCTTCAGATTCCTAGGATTCTGGCTTGATCTCTCACTTAACTTCTGCCATAATTTCAAAAATACATGGAAGAAGATAAACTTCCCAGCCTTCTTGACCAACAAAATATCTTCTTTCCTCTTCCACCCAACAAGAAATGCTATTGTCAAAGGGATTCTTCTAGTCCAACTTCAATACTGTCTACTTCTACAGCATCTGCCTCCAAAGGATACTTTTCTACCATCCACCCAATCTCTAACTCATCTGCTGATACTGCCTATCTCTACAGCATCTCCCTCCAAAGGATACTCTTCTACCATCCAACCAATCTCTAACCCATCGGCTGATACTGCCTGCCTCTACAGCCTCTGCCTCCAAAGGATACTCTTCTACCATCCACCCAATCTCTAACCCATCTGCTGATACTGCCTACCTCTATAGCATCTGCCTCCAAAGGATACTCTTCTACCATCCACCCAATCTCTAATCCATCTGCTGCTTCATTAACTTTTCCCTAAAGTATGAACCCCACTGTCTTAAACCAGCCAAAGCCAACTGGTTGACTACTCAGCAGCAAACTAATCTGTTCCTTAGCTACCAACTTTTCCAGCTCTTGAAAGAAAGCTCTTGCCTTTCTCTTTCCTCCAGCTTACTTAAATATTCTCTATCATATAATCTTAGATCTCAAAATCACTCATTTTCTCTCTTGCAAGCACATAAAACCAGACTTCAGTCCTCTAACCACTCCCTTCCTAGCACTGGACCTAAGCTGTGGAAGGATCTTCTCTCAAATATGAAAGATCTCTCTTAACTACTCCTCATTTTGGGCACAGTTTAAAGAACAACTCACAGCACAAGATGCTTGTAAATGTTCAGCTTCAGATCACATAATCTAGTCTCTCTAACCACTGAACAGATCACTGTATCTAAACAAAATGAAAAAGCATAATTTCAGTGAAAAGACCTTCTGCTACAGATATGTGCCAAAGTATGAACAATATCACAGAGACTTTCCAAATGTAGCTTTCTTTGGCTTACATGCTGGAAGTACAACTTATTCAAATTAGCAAGCAAACAAATGGGAAAGTGCCTGGATGTATTTTTTTTTTCATCAGTAAAATGCCAACCACAAGTCTGTTGTATTGCTATTGGTTATAACCAAGAGATATAGTTCTAGATCTGAATTAGACCATACAAGCTGACTGGTTTACCTAATTATTAGTCTAACTTAGCTGACTGCTTCAATTCAAAGTCAAGAGTGCTCTCACTTAGCTGATTGCTTTAACTCAAAGTCAGAAGTGTGCTCACAATGAAATTAATAAAGCAGGGGAAGAAATGTTGCAAGAGCTTCACCCCCACAACTTTGTTTGTGAGCACATTCCATTTTGAAAAAAAACATTCCAACCCTTTATAAATATCTGCTGACACACAGGATTCTGGTGTTTTGCAGTTATTTTATTTTAGGTATTTATGTATTTTAGTGGATCACTATACAGTACCTTAAAATAAGGTGTCATCAGATATGCTGAACGGAAAGTAATTTCATCGTTATAGAACAGGGTGGTAAATTTCTAAAAATACTTCCAACAAACAGATGGAGATAAAGCAGTGCCATTGTTAAAAACTATACCTGACACATATGATGCATCCTAGAAATGTCATTAGTTGGATTTGCTGGTAATGTAGGAAACCTGCATTAGTTAAGCCTATCCATATCAAACATTTCTCTCTTTTTATGATCTCTTTTTGTTTCTCCAAGAGTTCCATGTAAAGTCTCTTAACTTGTAAAGACTGTTTTAACTAGAAGTGATACAGGGATATATTAGCAGAAAACCTAATCCCCGTATTTTTATGTTCATTTTGTGAGAAAAGTAAAGAAAACATTCTACTAAGCTTATTAGTATATTCTGTGCATGACAACTACATTTTAAATCTTCTTTAGTCTTCAAGAAGTTTAGCGGATATACTTGTACATAAGACATGACTGATTTCTTGTACGCTTTATTATATGTCAAAAAATTAATT
The DNA here is from genome assembly GCF_019279795.1 of Protopterus annectens. Lineage (NCBI taxonomy): Eukaryota > Metazoa > Chordata > Ceratodontiformes > Protopteridae > Protopterus > Protopterus annectens. The sequence goes on from NC_056726.1 coordinate 1,553,152,695, forward strand.
TCAGTATATTTATTGTAAAACTTTCAAAATACACATGGTTTTCATTTGACTAAGTAATTTCCGTTGGAGCCAGTAACTCATGTTTGGATTGGGAGCTATAAAAATAAGTGTCCTTCATCTATGCCTGACATATTTCTCACGTCTGGTAATATCTGTCATCACTAACATACAAGACCATCCAAGAACACAGGCGAACACAGGCGGCTTCATTGCAGTACTTTTACTTTTTTTTTGAGTACTTTCCTACAAGGAAAATGCTACTCAGAAGTATAACATAAGAATTATTTTCATGGCTCTTAAAGACTGGCACAGCAGATGTAATTAATAGCTTCATAAGACTAAAATAAATGTAATGTGATGCTTGATCTCAGCAAAATAAATGGCACAACAAACCTTGCAACACTAATCAGAGGTGGACTGTACAGCTTGCTTACCAAGCCGATTGCTAGAAACATTTGCAATAGCTGATGATGTGGAGGTCACATGTACTCAGATACTGCTACACTATAAACTTTTCTGTATGCGCACTGTGTTCTCTTTACTGTATAGCTGATGTTATTTTTCTTCTAAGTTGTCACGGAGCATCATACTTTGTTACTTTGTGTCTCAGTGGGCTCCTTCCAGTTACCAAATGTTAAATAAATAAACAGAGACGCAAATAAAAACATGAAGTAAAATTTGTGTGGGTGCAAGAACATAAGAAAACATGCATATACTAAGGTTTGAAAGCCTTGTGCAAATAAAAGGGCAGTGGGCCTACATAACCCAAGGGGATTACTTAAGTTACACCACTAATTTGTATTATATTATTTAGCTTTGTATCACCTCTGATTAACCATCATACCACTGGGTGTTTCCACTAGACATTTTTCATGTGACTCATGCTGAGACCCCACTGAATCCAAGCTATGTACTTCAGTGAGTTTTGCTTGCACCTTTGTTAATAGTTTAACCACTATATCTGTCTCTTGTATACCCTGGATTGCTACCACTGTATTAACATGTTTTCATCTGTTCTGTAAATGAAAGACTGTCCTTGCAGTGACCTTGGATCTCCCTTGTAAAGGGGCTTCTGAGTGATTACTACCTCACCATTAACAAATACAAATACTAAGTGTATATGGGTGCTTGTCCATTTCTGTCTGAAAGCTGCCTTGAGATAACCAGTCCATATGCAAGCATGTTTAACATCTTAAAAAAATCAGAAGTACATGTGTAGAGATATGGCAGTTTTAAACACATTAAGATTTCATTTACCTTTGTCATTTGAGTCAAGTCCACTGAGCATAAATACATTTTTCTAAACCAGAGACAGACAGATTTGTTATGATTATGTGACCCAGTTTCACAAACTACGAAAGCAGAAGTTGTTGGGAATAATTTATTATTTTACCTATTTCCAAACTAACTGGGTAGGAGTGTTCTTCATATGCATCTCTTCTTTGGCATATTTTTGTCCCTCAGAGCAGCAATAACATTGTGCAACTGCTGATAGAATAACAAAGAATTAGAAGTACAAAGAGATTAAATAATTAGACAGCATCCGAAACTAATGTTACAACAGGCAATGCTAAAGACAATGCCGACAGTCAATAAAAGACACAATACTCCATACAAACTAGTTCAGAAAAGCTTAAACACAATAATTGCAAGGTGTAAAAATCCAGACTAAACAGTTTTGATTTGATACAAATGACCATTTAAATATCATTGTCAATGAGAGCAATTTAAGTAATGCATACTTAGGTGCTGAAGAAAGGGTTTATTTTAACTTTAATAACTTGTGAATGTATGCACTTTAATTGATAAACATTCCATAGTTACAGCATGAAAATGACAGAGGCCTGACTGCAGTCTTATCCCATAACTGGGGTACTCGTGTGTAAAAGCATTTTGTACTGATTAGATATTGTTTATTTTCTCTTTGGGCTGTGGTTTACAGGTAAGTTGTGTGTCCTGTGACCACAAATGAACTTGTGAACAAGCATACTAGAAACTCATCCTTTTACTGCAAACCATCAAAGTCCATTATGTAGAATTGTGATGACTGTGACAAGCTGCCTGAAGTATAAATCTAACATTTAATTTAAATGTGGCTTAACAGCAATTTAAGAAAACATGGATACTCAAGGCTGCCTTCTAACTTCCTGTCACTTTATGATGGAGGAGGTATGTTAACATATAATACAAAGCTGACACTTTAAATTCCCAGTAAGTTTGATTATATGTTCTTCTTTCGGCTTTTACCCGGTTAGGGGTCACTACAGCAGACCTCCGGTCCGCTAATTATTGGCAGTAGATTTTTACGGTGCCGAGGTGCCAGCCCAATGCCCAACCTTCAATGAAGGCACGCCCATTCACGCATGTCTTTCAAACGCCACTCGACCACAGGGAGGATATGCAGTCTACACACAGAAGGCGCTCCAGCCGAGAATCGAACGGGAGAATCTCTTGATGTGAGGCGACAACGCTACCACTACACCACCGCACATCAAAAAGAAAAAAAAAGTCCAAGAAATTCAAAATAATTTCCAAGATAGTGAAATGGGTAAACTATTTAGTGAATAAGATGACAGAGCACCTTGCAAGTACCCTAAAGCTAAGAATCATGGCACAACTTTTCTCAGCAATGGCTTGTACTCTGCTACCAAATCTGTGAAGATTTTCTGTTAATCTACATAAAACATCATCATAAGAAGAGACAGATATTACAGAAACAATGTTATCTGTATATATATATATATATATATATATATATATATATATATATATATATATATATATATATATATATAAAACCAAACTGACATAACCCTATGCTTTTTGCAAAATAATGTTCTGTTTAATGTAATCTGTTTTAAAACTGACCAGCAAATTTTGTGCACTATTGGTTCCAAACCTACATTTGTGCATAAGAGGGGGAAAAAATCTTAAGAACAAATTTGAACCTCAAGTAGACCTGGTAGTATTATTTCTAAAGTCTGCACAAGGAAATGTGGGACTAGTAGTCTGTGCCATTTCATATGGGATGTTGACACTTTCTTTGTGTTCTGTGGTGACCATTGTTTAAGGATAACATCTCAGCTTATTGTGTTCCAGTGACACAGTTTATATAGCTATTTGCTAATTTTGTTATAGTTTCTATGCAGGTAAGACTAAGCACCCACTTCATTAAGAATATATGAACATGTTTATGACACTTTCTTTTTTTTCCTCAAATATTTTTTTTATTTTCAATTAAAATTACATTTACATAATATTTTTAAATATCATTTTAAACAACTATATACAATATTTACAATAGCCTGACTTTCAATTATATACACTGTATGTTATTAAATATAGAATTAACAGATCAGTTTTCAGAGATATAATATTGATTATTGCAAAGTGTCCAACAAAGATATAATTTTTTTCCAAGGATTATTTATCAATGCCCTGGGATAGACTCATAGTTCATTGATTTTTATTTCCATCGATGCAGTTGTCTTCAGTAAAGTGTAAAATTCTTCCAAGGTCGGGGATGTATTTGAATTCATCCTTTTGGTTACGCATTTCCTAGATATAGCAAGTACTGTCCATAACAAATACATATTTGTCTTATTCAGGTAGGGACCTTCATTTACATTTAGTATAATCAATACTTTAGTTAAGGTAAAGGATTCATTAAATAAAGCTTGCAAAAAATGATTGGTTCCATTACAATATGATTTAATTTTATTACAGTCATAAAAAATATGAATCCAGTCTGCTTTATTTGATTTTTCACACCTCCAGCAAAAAACATTTGTAGTAGTACTGATCTTTTTAGTTCTATCTGGTGTTAAAAATGCTCTAAGTAAGTATTTCCAGTTAAATATTTTCCAGTATTGTGTGTTAGAGGTGTAATTAACTGATAGTAAAATGTTAGTTTTAATTTCTTCTGTTAACTGCAATGACTGACCTTTTGTTAAGAACTGCCAGTACGATGGTTTGGGAATTGTTTTATATGTTATTAACTCTTTATATAGATTTGAAATGGCTTTTTTATTTTCACAACTATTATATATAAATTCATACATAAAACTTATTAGATTTGGAATATCTTTAAATGAGGAATTATTAATTAATCTGCATAAATCTTGAGTGTACATTAGAATGCTTTGTAAGGTTAACCAGTACTGTGTTGGAATATTGTAAGCAGTTTTTATTATATGTATATCTAAAACATTTAATTTATTTACACATTGAAACCAGCATAAGAATCCATTTTGTTCCCAGGAGGTTATTGTTTCCCTATATATTTTGTGAGGAAAGTTCTTAGTGATGGTAAATGGGATTAAAAGGTCAAACCAAAATTTTAGATCTATGTTTGCATTGATAAGTTTCCTAAAGGAATTGATGTAATGATTATCAGTGTTGTTTTAGAAGATTGTGTTATATTATATTGTGTACTTAAGCATAGCATGTACCAGGGTTTGTTTGATTTGTCTACTATTAAAAAAATTTTAACAGATTAAATTTAGGTTGTTAATATAGCTGTTGTTAATTCTTTCCAGTTGGAAAAAATAATTTGGGTTTATCCAGTCTATTGTAGTTTTAAGCGCAGATGCTTTTATATGTTTCTATTTCTGGGAAGTTCAATCCTCCTTGTTTCCAGGGTCTAATGTGATGAGTTAGAGCTATTCTATTCTTTTTAGGATACGATAAAAATTTTATTAAACATGAGTTTATTTCTTTAAGAATGCATCTTTCAGGAATTAACTGTATTGCTAATGCTATATATAGTATTTTTGGCAATAAGATCATTTTTATTCATTTCAACCTGTCTTCAAAAGTTAATATAATTTTGTTCCACTTTTATATATATATTTTTGTTGTTTCAATAATGTTTTTATAATTTATTAATATTGTTTCATTTATGTTTTTGCATAACACTATTCCTAAATAATTTAGCTTAAGTTCTTGTTTTTCTATAATGGATTTATCCATAACTTGTAGTTCTTTTTTCTTATTTAAAAATAGAAATTTTTATTTTGATCTATTAAAGTGTAGACCTGACATCTTATAACATTTCTCCATTACTTCTTCTAGCTCTCCTAATGACTCTCTGGAATTTGATAAGGTTAATAAAATATCATCATCAAAAAGCATTATTTTAGATATGTACTGGTCATAGACTTCTATTCCTTTTATTTTTGGATTATTGTGTATTATTTCTTCAAGTATTTCTATAGCCAAAGCAAATAAAATAGGAAAAAGGGGGCATCCTTGTTTAGTACCTTTCATTATATGGATAGATTCTGAGGTGAAAGGACCTAATTAAATGCAGGCTAAGTTATTAATATATATGTTTTTTAGTAATAAGATGAAAGAAGGAGGAAATTCAAATAATGTTAAAGTTTTAAATAGATATTCACAGTTGAGGGAATCAAAGGCTTTTTCTATGTCTAATCCAACTACAAGTGTTTTTCTATCTTCTTTATTCACATAATCTATAAGAGTAAGTATCCTTTTAATATTATCATGTGTGTGCCTGTTATATAAAAATCCAGTTTGATCATTATTAATTGTCTTTGAAAGTGGGGTTTCCATTCTGTTAGCTAGGATAGACATGAATATTTTGTAATCATTATTCAGCAATGATATAGGTCTATATGAGGTGCAAAGGTCTGATGGTTTATTATCTTTTAGAATTGGTGTTATGGGAGAATATTTCCATGAAGGTGATATTTTTGCTTCTGACTGGACTTCTAGCAAAGTTTTATGAAAAAGGGAGATTACTGTTGAAGGGTAGAGTTTGTAAATTTCCGTAATTATACCATCTATCCCTGGAGCTTTGTTAGATTTACTTTCTCTTATCCTGTCAACAATTTATTTGTAGGATATAGGTGTTTGTAGGTCTAGTTTTAAGTTTTCAGGATTTTTTCATATTGATAAGGTTTGTATCTAAGTTTATTTGGTTGATATCTAAATCTTCTTTTTTGAATTGTTCCATATAATAGAACTGAAATGCTTCACGGATGTCTCCTATATCTGATACTTTTTTCCCTTTCTTTTCATGATATATACTACTAATGTTATTTGCTTTAGATTGTATTTTAATTCTTGTAGATAAGTTTTGTAGATATCTGGGGAGGTGGCTAATGAGTTTATTTTTAATTTTTCCAAGGCTAGAAAAGTTTTGTGTGTTTATTGTCATTATATTTATTATTTAATTCCTCTATTTCTTTTTTGACTTCTGGACAATTCTGATTTTTTTTAGATTTTGCTGTCAAGAGTCTGGTTTGCAAGTCTAATGATTCAGATTCCCACTCTCTGACTTCGTTTTTGTACCAGCTAAGAGTCTTACCAAATAAATATGTTTTTCATGAGTCCCAAACCATGACTCTACTGATTTCTGTTATATTATTAATGCATAATATATATATATATATATATATATATATATATATATATATATATATATATATATATATATATATATATATATATATATATATATATATATATAAAATTGTTGGAAATAAAATGTAGGTGTTTTTAACCATTCCTGTTCCAATTCCTGGGAACCAATATAGATTAGCTAAGGTCCATATTCTGTTATTAAATTTAATTATAACAAATGCTAGTAGACCTTCTTTGTCTTCATATTTATAAATAACTTTTGGAGTGATTATGTTTCTTTTCCAGATAATTGATACTCCTTTTGTCTTTGTTCTATAGGAGGATTGAGCTAAGACTGTATAGTCCTTAGGGTTCCAAACAAAACTATCATTAGTCTTAAAATGCGTTCCTGGAGAAATACTACTTGTGCCTTGTTTAGATTTAAATATTTTAGTAAGTTTGATCTTTTATTTGCATTATTTAAGCCATTAGTATTTAATGATAAGAATGTTAAATCCATTTCAAGTTATTGTTGGAAGAAACTTTTTGCCCTTTTTATTATTTTGATTATAGTAGTTATAGCATATTCTCTGATGACATTGAATGTTATTTTTATGTGTGTAAATTGGGAGTGTAATTTAATGTTCTTTCTTCTTTAAATACAAGTAAGTTAAAATTCTGGTCAGGCTTTAAAAAGTACTTCTATAAAACATTAATTCTAAAGTATCAAATACAAGTAAATATGAATTTCCCATTAAACATGGAATGAAAGTCCTTCCTAATCCAATAGATAAAGATAGATCTATTGGATTATCACTCATACCTTTAACCAACAATATCAACTGAGCTCCATATGTTAAATTATTATATCAAGAATTTTCTTAAAAGAGATATGAAATTCTATATTATTCTATTATTGTTCTATAGTACTTTATATATCAGGATGGAATGTTAGTAGTGTAAACAATTATTAAGTTGACTTAGAAAATATCCAGTATTTAGTTACCCTTAAGAGATCCCAAATATGTCAGCGATGTCATTTTGGATAAATTAAATGCAACAGAGGAGAATACACTAAATAAGCCAACAAAAAATAGATTATTACTAAAATAATTTGACTAAAAGGACTCTACAGGAGACAATGAGTGATTACCAATGAAATATGAATTTACTGTAGGTGTACTGTCTTCCTTTACTTTCCCAATATTCCACTCACCAACTTCAACTTACAGTTATGAAAAGACATGGCTTATCAGTGGTATCCTGACTCTGAGTAGAGGTGCCCTACATTCTAGTGTGTAGTGTTTTACATATTTATAGATTTACAAAGCAGAGTCTAAGAATGAACTATGATCACCCTGACAATTCCCATCCTGCATAGGGCACCTCCTGCTTCCATAATGGGTAATCACATCAGGTCTAGAATGAATCTGAAGATACCTATATGGTAAACAAGACTTACCTTAGGTAAGTATTAATCAAATAGTATTTAGAGCATCTTAGAGAGTTCTCGAGGCAGTTAGAATACTCTTAAGCCTCTCCTCCCTTGACCAAAAACAGAGATTTCCCTTCCCTTTCTTTCCCTTGTTTTAAATCAGTACTAATAAAAGAAATTCAGCAAACATAGGTAAACAGAAATAATATTCAGTAGTCCATCTTGTACATGACTCACAATCCATTAAACAAGTCAGTGACTAACATCACTTTAGTAAACATTATAAAGACAAATTAGAAATAATTTCCTAGCTCTTTAAATTTTCTGATAAAGCAAAAAGTTAACAATAAGCTATTTTAACTAAAAGTATAAAACATTTCAATTTTTCCTTGCATGTATACATTTCTACTTATATTGTAGTGTCAATAGCTGTCTTTGAAATCTGTACAATACTTCACTTCTTCAAATGATTCCTTTTTCAATTCAAGTTTTGTTTTATCAAAACAGCAACAGCATTTCAAGGGCACAATTAATATTTAGACTGATGTTTCAAATAAATAACTTGTCAGTTGCCAGTTGAGTTAGTTTAGAATGCATGGTTAGTGCAAATATAGCATGTTGCAAAAATAATATGTATTTTTTGTGTGCTCTAGAGCCTGTCATATGCAAGTGACATATATAATGTAGCATATATAGAGAGCAGATAGCTTATGAATTCAGGTTGTTAAATTAAGTTGTGCTTATTAATCAGGCAGTTTCATTTAAATTCACAAGTAATTTGAAGACATTTCAGTTGAGTTTCCAGGAATATGTAGTCCAATGTGAGTAACTGAGTCCAATTTTCCCTCATAAACATATCTCACAATTCATTAAACTAAGCAGAGTCTAACATCTTTCTAATAATCATTATAAAGACAAAGAATAGTAATTTCCTAGCTCTTCAAACTTTCTGATATCGCAAAATGTTGACAGTAAGCTATTTTAACTGGAAGACTAAAACATTTCAATACTTCCTTGTGAAGATATATTTTTACTTTTACTGTAGTGTCAAGAACTGTCTTTGAAATCTATGCATTACTTCACTTCTTTCAAGTCATTCATTTTACAGTTCAGATTATATTTTGTCAAAATATCAATAGCATTTCAAGGGCACATTTAATATTTAAACTGATATTTTAAATTAATAGCTATCAGTTACCAAGTGAGTTTGTACAGAGTGTGAGGTAACTGCAAAGATAACATGCTGCAAAAAGTAATATGTATCTTTTCATATGCTCTAGAGACTGACAATTTCAAGTAACATATAAAATGAAACTTTTACAGTGCAGACAGAGGCGATATTTTACTTGAGGCCTCACCATTTCGTTCCATGCAGAAGTGGGCATGTCACGAATTGAGTGACAGCCCGGTCTGCATATGTAATTAGCCTTTTTGCTGCTTTTGCCGTTTGCCCATCTGGCTGGATGTTATAAACCCTTACTGTAGACGATAGAAGCAGAAACATAAAGTGAATATTTCTGTTCTACTGTAGACGATAAAACACATAATTACATCACTGATCCAGTGCAAATTGTAATAATTACACACGCACTATACATTAACAAGGAATTACTAGCACTAACAGTTATACTTTTCAAATCAGAGTGTTGAGTATTTACATGTTGTTAGATTGTCTTCATTTAAAACATATAATGGCTATGTTTGATAAATTATAGGCTATATACTTTGATAAACTGCAAACATTTAACCAATATGTCGAAATCAAGTGCACTGGGATTATGTTTGCAAATGTTCTCTGATGACAAGAGTAAGAGTTTCAAAAACTCTCTTGCTGGATTTTTAATAGATTTTTTGCACCCTGACAGTTGAGTCAGTACATAAAAAGTCTCCTGTTATTTCTGGCGCTGCCCTGGTTCTAGAGAAAAATGTTTTGCTGACCGGCGATATACACCTGCACCAAAAAGGGTCTGTTTGGACATTGATTGGGACATTGAGCCATCGCATTCCGACTCTGACAAAGGGAACTAGAATGCTGGACAGTAAAATTCAGCATGATGACGTGTTTTGCTGCTAATGTTTGATTTTGCTGAATCTTTTTTGGTTTCATTTGTTTGGACAGTAAAAAGCCTGATGAAATGTGTTTTGCTGCTAACGTTTGACGGTTTTGTTTCTTTGCTGGTGGTAGTGCAATAAAACCTGATTTAGCACATATCCGGGCTCATCGTACGTTATTTTCTTATGTTATTTGTTATCATGAAAGAAATTATAATATTTTACCTGTCCGTACGTTTTTACACTGAAGTTTTGTAATTCAACAGATATACAACAGGTACATTCGGCGGGAATACATATTCATGAATGACATATCATGGGGGTGGGTTTTGGGTGGGGCTTGCTACTACGCATCTTATGAGGCCCTCAAGTAAAGTATCGCCCCGACAGCTTGTGAAATCAGCATGTTAATCTGAGTAATACTTTTTAATCAAGCAGCTACATGTACGTGCACATGTAGTTTGGGAACATTTCAGTTGTGTTTCCAGGAATATGTAATCCTATGAGGATAAATCATAAAATATTTACAAATAGTCCTATTATGTATTTATTTTACCTTGCTTAGGTTGTTTTTCATTTTAATAACTAAACAACATTACTTGTTCTTATTATTTGTTATCTGTGAGGCTAAATGCACTTCTCAGGTTCACAGTGTCCTTAGAAACTATACCAATTGTTGGCAACGCAAATAGAATGTGAAGAAAGCTTCACTTCTCTTAACCAACAGTACATTTTCCCTCCTTTTTTTATGTATTTGTTAATACTAAAAGGAAATAATTCAAAGGACATATGTACATGAATGGAACATTTCAGAGTTAATCATGAACATGTCCCCAATCACAATAAGCATAACAGTGACTATCATTAATCTAATAAATATTGTAATAACAATTAATTAAGTTCACTATTCCAGTTAGTCTACCTTAAAACTAGATTATTTTAGGCTATTTATCTATGTATAGATAGTGAGTTATTAAATATATACAGACTATATTAGTATAGTAAATAGGAGAGAATTTAGAAAGGGAGACACGATGCAGTTAAAATAAATAATGAGAAAAGAAAGAAGAGAGAGAAAGAAAAGAGAAAATTAAGAGAAAATACACATATAGTATGTATGTTGATTTACAGTATAAATATTTTATGTGCAATATAACCCTCCTTCTGTGAAAGAAAAGTATCCTGTTTTACATACCTGAGGTAATGTGAAAACTCTCATGTGTCATCTATTTTCAAAAAATATAGATAAATATTCCAGTAGTTAGTTACCTTTGGTTTAAAATTCCAAGAGGAAAAGTGTTCCTTTAAAGTAATGTTAAAACAATTCATATCATAGTAGATGCTTTGAGAGATTTGGCTGTAACAGTATCAGTCGTTTGCTTCTTCTTTTTGACATCTGTCCAGGCATTTGTTTCTTTTGTTCTCTTGAGAGAAGGTGACATCCAATCCATATCTTCTGGTAAAGTAATCACATTATTAGTTTTAATAAATGAAGAGGCTTCCTCTAAGTCAATAAAAGTCCTCATCTCGTTGGCATACAGTATTCTTATCTTAGCTGGATATGAAAGTTGTGCCTTGATGTGATTTTGTTTCAGAAACTTTATCATTGGCCACACTTTTTCCTTTGTTCCATTATTCTAGATGAATAGTCGTTATCAAATCTTATCAGGCTCTGTTTATATTTTAGAGGTGCCTTCCTCCAAGCAGCTTGAAAATCAGCTCCTTGTCCAAGTATGAAAGAAATCTGATAATTATTGACCTAGGAGGAGAGTTTGAGTTAGTGGCAGGTTTCCCAAGAGCTCTGTGTGCCCTTTCAATACCAAAGGAAAGTCCTTCTTTTATATTTAAAAAGTCAGGGATCCAACTTGATAAATAGGAAATAATATCCTCACCTTCTGTGTTTTCAGGTAATCCGAAAATCCTGATGTTATTTCTCCACTCCCTACTTTCCAAGTCATCTAATTTATTAACCAACCAAGTGTTTTGTTTAAGAAGCAGTTCTTTCTGTATTTCCACTTCCTTAAGTCTGATTTCTAAGTCATTTAGAGAAACCTCTATTCCTGTTATCCTTGTCTGGTGTTGTTGTAACATTTGCTTGAGGGTGTCACCCTGTTTTTGACTGCTTGTTTTAAGATTTTCTAGGTTCTCTTTAAAATCATCCATCTTCAAAGACACCTCCTGCAGGGTAGATGCCTTCTGTTGTAGTTCCTTCTTTAAGGCAGCATCCTGATGAGAATTCTTTAAGTTGCTCATTTTAACAAGTGGATATATCTCCAAGCTTTTTGACAGGAAATTATTTGTAAAACTTCACCAAAGTTTCTTATTATGTAAATTAGTCCTTTATCTATAAGATCTTATACTTTGAAGAAAAAAATAATATTTTTTCCTGCCTTATTTAACTAGTTATATGGAGCTCTAAAATACTGCTGCTTTCAGTTAACCACTCAGGCTCCGCCCCTTTATGACACTTTCTATGCAGGTAAGACTAAGCACCCACTTCATAAAGAATATATGAACATGTTTATGACACTGGGAAAGTGAATTCTGACAATAGTTTGTATAAACATGCAGAAAACTATGTGGGTGGTGAGTTTTAAGTTCTCTGTTTTTGAATACCTTCCCAGAGATACTGTGTGTGGGGGGGGGGACCTCACTGAATTTACAAAACTTATTTGGCAATTGAGATTGAATACCATGGTCTCACTTCATCTGAACAACCGTGTTTCCATTCAAAGTGTCCTAAAATGCAATTTACAAAACTTTAATAAATTATCTTAGTATATGATTGTATCTTATATTCGGTATGGTCATTTTGTTGTGTGTGATGAACGTTTTTGATGGGATTAATTTTTTGGAGGTCAACAATGTTTTGTAATGATCGTGTTGTATGCCCTAGTTAGTCCTTGCTTTTAATACCTTTACTGCAATTTTCTATCCATTAATTAGGCATAATTTCTGTTTTCTGACTGGTGCAAGATTGTATTAGTGGACTGTTTCTACTGGTTGTTGCTCATGTGGTTTTTATATAAAGGTGACACTAGTGCTTTTAACTTTAGTTCTAACAAAGTCCTTGGCTCATGATGAAAGCGCTAAATTAAAGTTGCCAATAAACTTGTGAATCTGTACAACAGGTTCCTCATTGTTTTTTAACTTCCAGTTCTTTTTGTTTGTTAAGTTTTTGTTTTAGTGTATGCTGTTTGATGTTTTATTTTATTTTTTTTTTTGTGATTTAATCTATCACAACTTGTTATATTTATGACTATATCAGCTTTTTGGTTCTTTGCAGGGCACTGCCAGCTGAACGCTCCCTGATGATCACAGCAGTTTTTGCCAATTAAGCATGGTCATCATTCAATTAGACTTCAGGGTTTTCTCTAAAGGCTTACTCTCCCACTTCCTCTGTGGTAGTTTGAACTCACAGAGGTCCAATAATGCAAGCCTGTTTAGCATCTGCACTTCTATGCATGTATAATACATACTACACATACTATAGTGTGACTGCACTGTATGGGAGATGCTCAATACCAGCCTTCACGCTGCACCATAGGATGTGCACATCTACTGGGGTCATCCCACTCCTAGATAGATAGATGGATAGTTACTCACTCCCATCTTCCCCGTTCTGCTCCTCTAATACCCAGATCATGAGCTGATAATAGTCATCGGGCTGCAGTCAGGGCTATATCATGTTTTACCCTAGAAATGAGAATCTATCAAGATCTGGTTTATGTCAAACATTATGTAAAAAGAAAATTATAAATGCATTTCCAAAACAATTTCTTAGTGGTGCTCGTCTCACCCCTGCTTAGCACATTGATTTATACCACCAAGGACAGATGTTGCCCTGTCTAGTGATGGTGCCAGAACTGCTTTAAGATGTCTCAGTGGAGAATCATTACATTTACCAAGCAGTTTGCTACAGTTTATACCCCACAAAGAGTACAACAGCATTCAAGCTTCAGTAAAAAAAAGGGCAAAAAAAAGAAAAGACACAAACAAATCTTTTTCCTTTTAAATTATAGCAAACTGCTTCCTACAAATGCAGCAAGTTGTTGCTACACTTAGACCACATAGGGAGTGCTACAGCACTCAGGTTTGACTGCAAATGCAATCGTTGCTTTTAAAAGCCGTAATACACTAAATTAACAAGCAATAAGGATTGTATGACCTATCATGCCCCCTAACACTTTGCACCAGAGGCAGATTCATAGGTTCATAGATTAGTACTAAGCTAACTGCCCTTGTGAGCCATTTTAAGCCTAGCAAATTATCCCTTGTGAGACTCAAACCTTGCACCTTGTGTTTGTAAGGCAAACACCTTAACCATTAGGCCACCCTCCCAACCCTCTTTCTTTGCTCTGTCTTAGTATACTACTTACTGTCAGTGTTGCCTATCTGCTTTAAAGAACAAGTACAAAGGTTTTTACATCATTTCCTTTTGTTATAATTATACCCTCATCATGTAATGTGGGTTTTTGTATTCTAAAATGTGTAGTTTTTATCTTAGTTACCTCAGTGGACTTATATTTATTAAGTTTAATAAACTGGTGTTTCTCTTTACTGCATGCTGAGCAACTGCATAATTACTTCCTGATTCCATTTCAGCCAGCCCTGCCTTCTGATGATGTATTAGGAGAAGAAACAGTTTCTAGTGGGTTTGGCATGTGTTCTGTAGTCCACGGCAGATTTTATTACAAAGTAACCAGAATGCAGCTCAATCAGTTACTCAGTCAGGCAATAAATCAATAAATAAACCCAGGTGTATTCACGTGAAATGTATTAAAAGTAAGATGGAACAGGATAAGAATCTTAATAAGGTGTATAATGTTTGGCATACAGTGTAATAAAACAGACATAAAACTAATAAATCATTGTCTACCAATGGACTGATTGATCACTTTTAGGAAGAAAACTATGGCTATATGAATCACCTCAATGACAGCCTGCCTGTCTTGTGAGTTTCTATGTTAGACCACAAGAAATTTGTGCTGGAAATAAAACATTTGGAATAATTTATGAATCTATGAAGATGAAAATGCAGAAAAGTGATCATTCCATAGTATACAATTGTTTACTACAGTGTAATAAACAGCCATTTACTATCCGTGTTATCACACTGTATGCCAAGTACAATAAACTTAACTAGGAAATTATTTGTAGTGTATGGATTGCCACTATTATGCTCCAAAATCTGGTAAAAGATAAACTTGTTGGGTGCTTCACTAGGGCAAGACCTGAACTTAACAGTGCTTAGTGGTGGTTAGCAAAAGCTTCTCAATGGCACCTAAGTGCTGTTAAGATCAGATCTCACACTAGGAACCAATAGTCAACAGTGCCAGCCAGCAAAGAACAGTGTTAGAAGGTTAAACAGATTTTAAAATTTGTTATAATTTCATTTTGCCACACTTACAAATAGAAAGTATGCTATACTAAAGTGCCTAACAGCTTTTAAAGTTGTTAATTCTACAGAGGAGCACTTTGTTTTGTCTTCTGTCCATACCTCTCAGCTGTCTCTGATTTTGCCTCATATGTTTGCCCTGTCCCTCATAAAAGTTTTGAATTTCTGGTAAATCATTGAAAGTACAATTAGTCAGTGATACCAGACAGGGTCTCTTGCTCCTTATTGATTCATAAATGCATGTTGATGCAAAACCTGTTGTTATATTATTTTTTAAATGAATTAGACTAAAATTTAATTGGACAAAAGTGCTAAGTTAAAGTTTTAAACTTGTCTGCTATGAATCACGTCCACCTCAGTTATTACTGGCTTCTCGCTGTGTTTGTTTTTTGGTTGTCAGTATTTAAAAAATGGTTCCTGGTTTGATGCTGCCCTTCCTATCATTTTTGGATTTATCCAGAATTCTTAAAGATGTTTAGAGGTATGCAAATGTCAGTTCAACGGTGCTAATTGTTTTAACAACGTTCAAATCTGATAAAACATTTCACTCTTCTATAGTTCCGCTTTCATTTCTTTTTGTCTTTTCCTGTTGCTGCTAGTACATGCGGCAGATAAAGCTCCAAGCACTACAAAGAATGTTGATTGTGTCACCAATTATAACCTTTTGTTATGTTTTCTTGCCATGGATGCCAAGATTAACCTCTCCAGGTTTGTTCTTTTTTAACTGAATAATTTTTTTATTGATTTTCAGAAACATAAACATATACACAGTATGCATATCAAATAAATATTTACATAGTCAAAGCTTAAAGTAGAGAAACAATTCCAAAAACAAACATTAGAAAACCAACTATTTACATAGGATGTCTATACTTGAAAAACGTTGTTTTCTTGAATGTATCTTTGAATAAGATTATAATTTATTACAGTCTTCTGTTTCCAGCACTTGTTTTACTTTCTGCCAGGCAATGCTTAAGGAAGAAGGCCATTCTGTTCTTTCCTTGATTGTTTTCAATTCCAATGCGAGATTGATAAAACCATGTTTTTGAAATGTTTAAAATTGGGAGGAGTTGCAGCCTTCCAGTTCTGTGTAATATTTTTACTTGCAATAGCAAGGAGAGTTCACAAAATTATATATTTTTGCCTTGAAACACAAGAAGTCACAGGTGTATTCAACCAAACTAGAGAGTTTGTAAAGTGGAAATTATCAGTGAATAGTGCCTTTAACAAATAATTAATATTTTCCCAAGATTGTTTAAGTAAATGGCATTCATAGAACATGTGTTGGCAATTGGCTATTGATTGTGATTTACACCTCCAACATCTATTTTCTTTATTATATATTAATTCTAATTTGTGTGGTGTTAAGTATGTTCTATGTATAAATTTCCATGCGAAAAGTTGGCAATATAGTGATAAAGATGTTAGTTTTGGAAATGTAAGAATTAGTTTTTTTATCTTTAAAATCTGGCATTTTACCATTAACCGTTTCATAGTATTTCCATATATTTTGTTTATTGTGAGCTCTTGTTTCTTTAACTGATTTGTACAATACTGATAAAATTCCTTTCCCATTTGTGGGAAATTCCATCAGCATTATTAACTGCTCTATGAACTTAGGAACCTTTTTCCTAACAGACTTCTGCATTATTGCCTGTTGGTTTAAAACTGTTTGCCTTAATCCCTGCAGTGTTAACCACATGTTATTTTCAAGGTTGGACTCACTAATAATTTGTTCTACCATTAGTACTTTATTAGTGTTTATCAACTGATGCCAGTAAATTAGACCATTCTTACTAAGTGTTTTAACTGCTACTGAGTCCTGAGTTATAATATTATTTCCAAAGCAGACACCCAAACAACTGCTACCTCAAGACACCCCACAAGCAACACATAAACCACAAAATCAGTGTGCAAAGCAGTCACAGCCGTTAAGGCCAAATACAACACCAAACATACTTGTCATAGGTGACTCCATAGTCAGACACACTGACGTCCCACTCACCAGGCTGAACAAGGAGAGGGTCACAGTAAGCTGCCTATCGGGCGCTAGAATCTGCCACATAGCACAAGCACTCGGGTCACTCCACAGCAAGTACAAATATGACACAGTCATTGTCCATGCTGGTGTGAACGACCTGAGACGTACCTCCCTGGACTACATGAAAAGAGACATAGAGGAGCTCTCTGATTATGTAGCCCAGGCAGGTATGACCCTGACCCTGAGCAGTATCCTTCCTTCACCAAGAATGATGCCACAATATAGAGACAAGATGATCAGCTTTAACAATTGGCTTAATGTCTGGTGTCATTCAAAGGAGATCCAGTGTCTGTCTGCCTGAGATGACATGCTTGACAAGCCACGCTGCTTCGCAAGGGACGGCTTGCACCTGTCACCCCTGGGATTCCGGATATTGGCTAAGGCTCTTGCCATCCCCATAGTGCCTTTTTTAGGCAAGGCTCAAATTCTAAACCTACCACCCTAGAAAACAAAAATGGGAAGAAACTGAGGGTAATGCTGCTCAATGCCAGAAGTCTAAATCTCAAAATGCACGCACTCGAGGCCCTTCTCAGTATGGAGAACATCGATGTCTGTGCTGTAACTGAAACCTGGTTCAGGGCTCCTGAGAGCACCCCGGCACTATTAGGTTTTACCTCATATCATGCGTTCTGGCCCCAAAACCCGGACTACACCACAAAAGGAGGGGGTGTATCCATATTCATAAAGGATACCCACACCTCCAGGTTGGTGGCAACGCACGAAGCTTTGGAAACCATCCAGGTGCAACTAACCATAGGCAAAACTGCTCTACAAATTGTAGCATGCTACAGGCCACCCTCTCAAACTCAGGAACCCCACACAGCCTTCCTGAAGACACTGGAGGGTATAAATGTATCTCCAAACACCATCATATTGGGTGACTTCAACTACCTGAATATAGACTGGGAACATTACTCAAGCCCTAACTTTCTAGCCCAACGGTTCCTGAAGTTCATAAATTCAAATGCCATGGAACAGCTAGTCACTGTTCTCATGAGAGGAGAAAATATACTAGATCTCATTATCACAAACATGGGGACAAAATGCTCCACACCAGAAGTATATCCCTCATTGGTGAGATCTGATCATAAACTAATCTCACTGGAAATCCACATCCCGCCCCCACCCCAAACAAAAAAGACCACAGTGAAGAACTTCTCTAAAGCAAACTTCACGCTACTCAAGACTGGTGTGGTATCCTTCAAGGCCCCTGAGCCAGTGGAAACCACAACCCAAGCTGCGGAAGCCCTTACAAATGCCTTCTATGAACACCTCCAGGACTGCATGGATCAAACAATCCCAAATAAAACCAAGACTCTTTCCACAAAGGGCAAACGCCAAGTCTGGTGGACCCCAGCCATTAACAAACTTTACAATAAGAGGAGAAAGCTATTACATGATAGAACAAAATCCATAAAAGGGAAGTCACCCCTGATCATTATTAGTAAAAAAAATACGAGCACTCATAAAATTAACTAAGGCCAATTTTGAGAGAAAAATTGCCATGGATTCAAAGGACAATCATAAGGCCTTTTTCAGCTATGTTAGGAACCTAGGTGTAAACTCCCAGATATGCTCAGAATTAGTCCAAAATGATACAAAAATCACTGAACCCACAGACATTGCCAACATACTGGCAGACAGGTTTAGTGCAAACTTCACCTCTCCCTAAAGGAGAGATAACTATCCCAGCAGAGTGTAGCCTCCCAGACATCTCAAATGCGCAGGTGAAAGCTGCTCTCTCTGAAGCTAAAAACACAGCATCAATGGGACCGGATGGTGTCCCCGGCTGTGTGCTACACGAGCTAAATGAGGAATTAAACCCGCACATATGGCAGCTGTTTAATCTCAGCCTTACCACAGGATACGTGCCCAAGGAGTGGCGTACGGCAACTGTGGTCCAACTCCACAAAGGCGGTGCCTCTATGGACCCTGGTAATTACCGCTCCATAAGCTTAACAAGTCTAGTCTGCAAAGCTATGGAGAGGATCATAATGGAGCTCATAAACAAAGATATAGGAGACTTGCAGACATTGGACCCGACCCAGTTTGGCTTCACAAGGGCAGATCATGCCTTTTGAACTTGGTCGACTTCTTCGAAACAGTCACCAAGGCCATTGATGAGGGAAAGGCAGTCCATACAGCCTACCTTGACCTTGCAAAGGCTTTTGACACAATACCCCACTCGGGTATTGTAGAAAAACTTACCAGCTTAAATGTAAACCCATATGTCACAAGATGGGTTGCAAACTGGCTTAAGGACAGAACCCACAGGGTTAGAGGTGCTGGCGCTATGTCAGACTCCAAGCCGGTCACAAGTGGTGTCCCATAGGGCTAGGTCCTTGGCCCCCTATTGTTCGGCATCTACTTCTCAGAAGTACAGGCCAACATGGGAGGACTTTGGCTGACAAAGTTTGCAGACGACTGCAGACTGAGCGCCATAGTGGAAAGTGCATCGGACACGGATATCCTTCAGAAGGGACTCACGGAAACAGATAGCTGGCGCCAGAGCCATGGCCTGAAGTTAAACGCCAAAAAATGTATAGTCATACCCTTCAGGAAAAACAAGGTAACCCCAAGCTACCATATAGGTGGCAATCCACTAAGCACAGAAGAGGTTATCAGGGACCTGGGGACCCAGGTTGACAGTGGCCTTTCTTTTGACACTCACGTTGCTAAAGTGGTTAGAAAGACCTTCTACATTGCCCACCTGATCATGAAGGGATTCACATCCAGATCTAGTGAGGTCATTGTTCCCCTGTACTCTTCACTTATCAGACCAATGATCGAGTACAATGCCCCATTCGGGATGTATCTCACCCGACATCTGCAGCAATTGGAGAGACCCCAAAAGTTCCTCACCAAAAGGATAAAGGGACTCCAAAATCTGTCATATGCTGCCAGATTGAAGAAACTCCAGCTCTATTCAGTCACATACCGCCTGCTCAGAGGTGACATGTGCCTGACATACAAGGCCATGTCCAACCCGGAATTAATGGACATGCTCCACCTCAAAAAATCCAAATCCACCAAAACCACTAGAGCAAGTGATTTAAACCTTAGCATGGATATAAATAGGACGTGCTGGAGGGATAGATTTATCACTCAGAGACTCCCTATGCTGTGGAATAAAATCCCGGTCCATGTGAGGCAGAGCACCTCGCTGGCTCTGTTCAAGAGAAATCTTGACCTGTGGATGGGAGATCGTAGGTTTACCCCGAGAATCATCTCTGTGTCACTGCTGGACAGAGGCACAACAAACTAATGGGCACAGTATTTTTTCATATAAGGGGTGGCGTAAGCCACAAAACTTTGGGCTAGGCTTATAAATGCCTTAGGGCAGATAGCCTAGTATAAACCTATGAACCTATGAACCTATATGCTATTGGGAATATGAAAAAGACCATGCTTTTATATCTGGATTTTTGTTTACAAAGTGCATAAAAGATGTTAGGGTATTGATAATGTATTTAGAATTTATATTTTTGTGTTTCCCTGTTGCCGTATATTCCTTCAGTAACCAAAGTAAGCTATTCGGTACTATTTCCATATGTTTATTTATTGTATCATGAGTGGTTTTAACCAGATTTTTTCATGTACTAGTTTCCATTTGGAAGTATATTCTTTGTTTAACCATAGAGAAACTGTTTTTAAAGCTGACAATTGTATATAGCCTTCTAAATCTGGTAAGGCTATTCCACCTTCTTCCCAGTTGTCAAAATGATGTCTTAGGGCAACTTTAGTTTTTTTGGGTACCATGAGAATTTCATTACTAACCCTTCAAATTGTTTTAAATATGACTTAGGTAGAGGTAGTGAGCAAGTTTGTATAAAATACTGAATTTTTGGGAATATAATCATCTTAATTTATATACAGTCTTTCCTCCAAGGTAAAAAATAGCTTATTCCATTTTTGTATGAGTTCTTTGATATTATCCAAAATTTCTTTATAGTTTAGTTGCACTGTTGTAACTATGTCATTTGTAATTTTAACTCCTAAGTATTTGATTATATAATTTCTAGATAGATATTTATGATATTTTTATTTACTGCTTCTTTGATCGTATTCATTAGTAACATATTGGTTTTATTTTCATTAAATGATAGTCCAGAAAGCTTCTTAAACTGTTTTGTTGCTTTCCATAGTTCTTTTAGTGTGTTATTATCTTCTTTTAAAGTCAATAAAATGTCATCCGCAAATAGTTGAATCTTTATCTCAAGGTCAGTATCTAGTTGAATTCCTTGAATGTTTGGGTTTGCACGTATGAAATTTGCTAATTGTTCTATTACTAATGTGAATAACAAAGGGGAAACTCGACAACCCTGTTGTGTACCTTTTGTAATGGTAAGAGGCTCAGACAAACAAGATCCTATTTTTATGTATGCCAAAGATTTATCATAAAGAGACCTTATTAATGAAGTAAAATTTTTTGAAAATCCATACTCCACCAGTGCAAGCCAAAGGTAATCCCAATTCATGGAATTGAATGCATTGTTAATATCTAAGCAAATGACATTCATTTTATTTTTTGTTTTGTTTATGAAATCAATAAGGGACAAAATTCCCTTTCTATTGACATATGCATTTCTGTTTTCAATTAATCCTGTTTGATTGTTCTCTATCAATAATGGCAATATTTATTTATTTATTTATTTTATTTTACATTTGTTAACCGGGCTAGTCTAACTGGATATATTTCCATTTTCAGCAGAGGCCCGGGGAGAAAAGCTCCACATATAGACAAAAGAGGTATAACATGAGCAAAAAAAATAACAGATTACACTCTGGTAGGACGTAGACAATGAACATAATTACCAAACGAATAGGACTTTAAATTCCTAGACAATGTAAAATAGCAACATGTTAAGGCTTATTACATCTTTTAAAATCAAGAAGAGAAAAGTGCAAGACCAAGGAAAAAGAAACAGCGATAGAAAGAGAGAGAGCAGATTTATAAAAGATATATAGTTTCTGGAAAAGAGTCATAGCCATATAGAGGAAAGATATAGGGGAGAGGTCCATATATGGTAGAGGAAGAGAGCTAAGGGAGAAAGCAGGAGGCACAAAAGAATAGGGAGAGAGAAAAAAAAGGGTTAACTAAGGAAATTAACTTTTTAGTCAGGATTAGAGCAGGGGCACATCCAGTGGCTTTTAAAGTAGATTCTAAGTTTTTGTTTAAACAGAACAGTAGATGCAATGGAAGTAAGTTCGGTAGGAAGTTGATTCCAGTGTTTACCAATGGAATTTGAGAAGAGGGAATCACCAGCTAGGTTATTAGATTTGGTTAAGGTGACTAGCAGTTTGTTTGATGAGCGGAGTGAGTTCAGATTAGAATAAGGGGTTAAGAAGTTAGAAAGTACAGGTGTGTTATGAGGTTGGTAGAAAGCTCTTTGGACAAACGTGAGTTGGGAAAGAAGCAGCATGTTTGTCAGTTCAAGCCAGTTAAGTTGCTGCAGATTCAGACAGTGGTGAGTTCTGAAAGGCTTACCAGTAACAAATCTAGCTATATTATTGTAAGTGGTAGACAGTTTGGAGAGATTGTTTTTCTTGAGGTTAGTATAGATTGGTGAGGCATAGAGAAGAGTGGAAATAAGGTGAGAGTGAGCAAGAGTAACTTTGGCTGGGGAGGTTAAGAAAGTTTTAATTTTATAGAGAGAGCCAAGTTTCCTGTTTACAGATTTAATGGTATTGTTGATATGACAGTCAAAGGAAAGATTGTTGTCAATTGTGACTCCTAGTAGTTTAGTAGTAGAGTCAGGTGATATAAGGGTTCCATTATTAGATAAGATAGTGAAGTCTAATGTAGGGGATCTGGTAGTAGGCCTAAAAAGTAAGAGTTTGATTATCTTTGGGTTTAGGAGGAGGCAACGTTTTAAGAACCAAGTTTCAACTTTGGAAAATACAGTTTGAGTATTAGTTTGAAGTTCAGAAATGGATTTAGCAGAGCAAATTAGTGTGGAGTCATCAGCGCATGTAGCTTGGGGAATAGCTGCTTGTAAGTCATTTATAAAGAGGGAGAAAAGAAGGGGTCCGAGAATAGAGCCTTGGGGTACCCCAAGTGAAATTGGGAGAAGAGCTGAGAGTTTGTTATCCCAGAGGACGGCCTGTTTCCTGTTAGTGAGATACGATCTAAACCAGTGGACAACCTTAGATTCTAAGGATAGAGATTCGAGAATATTTAAGAGGAGAGAGTGGTTAACCATGTCAAAGGCTTTGGACAAGTCAATAAAAAGAGCTGAAGACAGGATGTTATTATTGCGATTCTTGTTAATAAAGTCTATAAAGGAGAGGAGAGCGGTAGTTGTGCTATGAAAAGGCCTAAAGCCATGTTGACAGTTAGAAAGAATGTTATTTGTTATTAAGTGGTTCATTAACTGATGGTGCACACATTTTTCCATGATTTTTGCAAGTGGGGACAAGAGAGCTATGGGCCTATAATTAGAATATTCATAGGAGTTGCCTCCTTTATGTAAGGGTATGATGTGAGAGATTTTCCATATGTCAGGAATGGTTGCTTCATTTACAGTTCTATTAATAAGGATGGATATGGGATAGGCTATTTCAGATGCTGCTTTTTGAAGGAATTCAGATGGAAGTTGGTCTGCCGAGGGGGTACATGGTTTGAGTTTGTGGATACATTTCTGTATAAAGGCAGTGGAGATGGGTTGTAGCCTAAAGGTTGGTAGTTTGAGGTATGCAAGGTCAGGGATACTAGTGTTGTCACTAGAGAGATGGGAGGCCAAGGAATTAATAGTATCAATAAAGAAAGAGTTGAAAGTATTGGCAGTATCAAGGGAGGAATTGTTTTCAGACCCGGAAGGGGATGGGGTGGTAGTCTGTCCAGGGTGAAGGAGTCTGTTTAGGGTTGACCAGAATTTTTGAGGGTTATTGTGTTTTGCTTGCTGGAGATTACTATAATAATTCTTTTTATCAGAGAAGATAGCTTTTTTGGTGCTGTTTCTTAGGTGCCTAAAGGTCTGTTGGTCTATGGGAGATTTGCTGGTTCGCCATCTTTTCCAAGATTTGTTCCTAAGTAACATTTTTTGTCTTGTTTCTTTAGAAAGCCAGGGGGCAGGTTTAGATTTAATTCGGATGGAACGTTTTGGTGCGTGATTATCTAGAATTGTTAGGAATGTGGTGTTAAAGTATAGAACAGCTTCTTCAAGAGGAAGTGTCTTTAGTGGGTTCCAGTTGCAGGCATTTAGTTCAGTTTTAAATTGAATAGGGTTGAAGCATTTGAGATCACGTAGGGTCTTATACATAGGAGAATTGTTAGAGGGATTTCTTTGTTTTATAATATAGGTTAGATTGTGGTCACTAAAGTCATCAGGTAGCATTCCGGACTGATAGTTTAGTTGAGGTTTGTTAACGAGAATCCAATCTAGAATACTTTCTTTGTTGTTAGGTTTGTTGATCCTAGTGGAGGTGTTTATTATCTGAGTAAAGCCATGGAGATTAATATGAGAAGTTGGGTTATTAGTGTTTATTGAGGACCAGTCAAGGTTGAGGTCTCCAAGTATTATAGTTTCTTGTGGGTAGGTGGAAGTGATGCAACTGAGGATATTTTCTATGGTAGTAGAGTTATTTCCAGGAGGTAGATATATACAGATAATATAGATAGATTTTTTAGGGTTTAGTTGTAGCTTTGAGATAAGAAGTTCAGTATTGGTAATGTCCAGGTTATCATAGGGTACTAATGTTAAATTTAGTTCAGTTTTAAATAGTAGTGCCACTCCTCTGCCTTTTTTAGTTTTGCGGTCGAGTCTCAAGATATTGTAACCTGGAGGAATGATTTCATTATCTTGAGTATAGGGTTTTAACCAGGTTTCAGTTAAACAGAGAATATCAAAGGAGTGATGTTCTAGAAGGGAGTGGAGATGGGTGATTTTGTTATTGACACTTCGGATATTAAGGTGCCCTATGAGTAGAGTATTTGCATTGGAGGTTTGTAGTTGAAGGGATGAGTTTAGTGTAGCAGGTATGGTGTCAGATGAAGTAGTTAAGGGCCCTGGGTTGGGGTGGATGTCCCCATCTGCCAAGGTAGAGTGGTTAAATTCCAGGTGAGCTTTGTTAGGAAAGTTTAGTAAGTATTTTAGTTTCCTAAGCCAGAGATTTTGAATTTTAATGTGAGACAGCCTATGATATCTGGCTAGGAGATAGCTAGAGGTAGATGTAATGTTTAAATGAGTGAAGTTTAGGCTTTTAAAATCAGAGGTAGTATGTTTGGGAGAGTAGTTAAAGTGGTAGTTAGGATTTGATTCATAACAGGTCAGGAAGTAGGGTAGTGTGAGAGCAAGAGAAATAATGAGCATAAGTGTTAGTTTTAACAGAGTAGTTTCTGTTACCAAGGTCTTGGGTGGAGGTTTGTAAGTTTTAGTGGACATGTTGAGGTGAGAATGAAAGGAAATAGACGAAGGGGCCTAGGCTAAGATTGTAGAATAAGTAAGAGAAGCTAGACGGAAGAGACAGAGTATGTAATTAGCTTAGGGTGGGTAGGAGAGATAATTGAGGAAGGTAAAATTGGGAGGGAGTTACAAATGAGGTAGGAGTCTAGGATAGGTGTAAATATAGAGTGGGTGGGGTCTGTGAGGTATAAGGCTAAGGGCACGTGGGGTGGGTGGGATAAGGGGGTAGGGAGGGGAGCGAAGCGGGGCAGAAACAGTTAGAGAAGAGAGCGTAATCAATCAGCTTAGCAGGGAAGCTGATACACTACGAGCCCCTATATGCTAGTTTAAACAGTGAGTATAGGAGAGTTAGGTAAAGAGAGATGGAAAGGTGAAGGCAGTATGCAAGAATATAACAGGTACAAGGTATAAGTAAGAAAATGTACAGTTTACAGAGGGACACTGAGAGGGGTATTTGAAAGTAAGTAATTAGAAATATCCAAGATACAGTCGTTTGGTATATTTGTTTTATTCTGTTTGCATGAACTGTCATAAATATTTTATAATCCATATTTAATAAACTTATGGGTCTATATGAGGTACATTCATCAGGTTTTTTATCTTGTTTCAAAAATTGCTGATACTTGAGTGTATTTCCAAGAAGGAGGGCATTTATTGCATTCCTTAACTGATGTGAAAACACTTAGTAATAGATTTAATGCATTATTAGATAGTAGTTTAAATATCTCTGGTGATATATTATTACCTAGAGCTTTGTTTAATTTTAGTTTCTTGATTTGCACTTCAATTTCTGTCATAGTTTTATCTTTAACTATTATTTTTCTGTGTTCATCTGATAGCCCTAGTCTTATATTTTCCTTAAGGAATTTTCTAAGTGCTTCACTTGATTCCACTTTATTTTATTGAATATTGAGTTGATTAAAATACACTCTAAAGGCTTCTAGAATTCCTTCTGATACTTTTTTTTTGTCTATATTGTTTATTTCTTTTATCTGATTTGCCTTTATCATTCTTTTCATCCTGTTCATAGGTTCATAGGTTCATAGGTTCATACTAGGCTATCTGCCCTGGGGCCCCTTGATTTGAGTATACTGTGCCCTTTTTAAGGTTTAGTTTACTGTGCCTCTGTCTAATAGTGACAGAACTGGAATTCTATTCCAGAGCGAGCCTCTGGGTTATGAACCTGTCCCTCCAGCAAGTTCTATTTATTTCTGTGCTGAGGCTGTTAGCTATTCTCCTTTGTTTTTTTTGGATTCATAGAGTAAGAGCATAGTTTGACCTTCTTATTTATTTTATTAATTTATTTTATTTATTTACAGTTTGTTTTCCAGCATAGTCCATTGGGCTACAAGAAGCCTGTTTTCAATGGAGTCCTGGGGAGAAAAGCTCCAGAAAAATACAAATACATAGAATATATAGTACACATTGCACATATACATTACAGATTATCTCATAGGAATACAAAGTAAATATGATAAGAAAGGTTAACAATGATAGAATACATCAGTATTGTTCATTAAACAGAATCAAATAAACATTTTTTTTTTGTTTTTTACAAAAGTAGCAGCATAGAGTAACTGTTAAGTAGTTGGTCAAATAGTTCAATAGAGCTGTGGAACTATAGGAGGCAATGATGGCGTATTTAGTTCTAGGAGAGTAGGAAGTGGTATTAGAAGGATTAGGTAGGATGGGAACAGAAGCACTTCCATTGTGACGTTAGGTGTGAGTGCAGCAAGGTTTTAAATGAGGAGGGACTGCTGGTGATGTGGATAGGAGATGGTAGAGAATTCCAGAGGTGTGCAAGAGAGAAGGACATTAGGTGATTCCCAGATACATAGCTAATCACAAAAGGGTTCACATCTAGAAAAAAGGAAGTCATTGTCCCCCTCTACTAATCACTTATCAGACCCCTCATTGAATACAATGCCCCATTTTGGATGTACCTCACAAGACACATACAACAACTGGAGTGGCCCCAAAAGTACCTCACCAAGAGGATTGCTGGCCTCAAACAGTTGCCCTATGCTAACTGGCTCAAGAAACTCCAACTCTACTCGGTCGCATACTGCTTACTCCGAGGAGACCTCTGTCTGACATACAAAGCTATGTCAAACCCGGAATTGCTGGACATACTCCACTTGAAGAAATCCCAATCTCCCCGAGCTACAAGCTCTAGGGACCTAAACCTCACCACAACAATAAATTGGACATGCTGTAGGGATAGATTCTTGTCCCAGAGACTTCCCATGCTCTGGAACAAAATTCCCATCTATGTCAAGCAGAGCTCATCATTAGCACTCTTCAAGAAAAACCTTGATAAGTGGATGGGTGATAGGACGTTCACCCCTGTGATCATGTCTGGGTCTCTGTCGATAGAGGGGTAGGAATTTAACACTACATGGGTGGCAAAAGCCAATACACTGTTGGCTAGGCTTACTTTAACCCTCAGGCCAATAGCCTAGTACATACCTATGAACCTATAAGATGGACGTGTGGGTTTGTAGAATTTAATTAGTTTTGGGGAATTAGATCTTAGATCTTAGAACCTCTCTAGATCAATCATTGTTTTATGGTTCAGTATCTCTAAGTATTTTTTGCTGAGGTCTTCTAATTCTTTTTCTGAAGCTAAGTTGCCTTTATGAATATCTAATTTCATTTAATCTATTTTAGTTTATAGTTCTGCCTGTTCTTTATTCCATTGCTTTTGTTTATTTTTATACCAGGCTACCGCCTTCCCATATAAATATGCTTTCATTGCATCATATATATATATATATATATATATATATATATATATATATATATATATATATATATATATTAAACCTCATCTGTGATATTTAAGTCTAGAAATGTTTGCATCTCTGCAGTACAGTATTGTTTAAACTCTTTAAGCTTTCCTATATAGGCTAGAATTCTAATGATTGTAAGTTTTCTCTTAAAGTTAAAATCTATTTCAAAAGTTATTGCATTATGGTCTGAGAAGGGGCAGGTGATTGTTTTGACTTTGCTTATTTTTGTGGTAAGATCTTTTGTTATGCACTATCTATTCTAGAAAAGGTGTTATGTCTATGTGAGTAATGTGTGTGAACTTTGTTCAGCATATGTGTTAATGTCCATTAAGTTATATGAGTCAGTAAACTCTGTAAGTAATTTTGATCGTGGAGATTTCTTGCGTGTGTTTTTAGCATTTGTGTCCTCTTCTTTCATTATGCAATTAAAATCTTCTGCAATTGCACTTGAGGTGCATTTCATGGCATCCATGCGTCAAACACATAATAAGCTGGTTATGGTCAGAGACACAATACCAATCATCTATATTAGCATGCTGGGTTGGGGACTGATCAAAACTGACCAATTAAAGGCACAGCCTGGGTGAAAGCATTTTCAGAGTTGATACAAAATTGTGGAATGTTATTACGATAAGTAGAGAGATTAGGACAATGAAAGTAGTTTGGAGTTAAGATAAAAGAAGATGAGTATTGCAGCATACAACTAACTAAAACTAAATCAAAACTACCAGTATTTGCATTATGTAGAATATAATTCACAAGTCAGTGGGATAGGAGAGAGGAGTAAAGCAAAGCCAGACAGAGGAAGAAGAAATGTCATAGAGGGTAGGAGTTATGACCATTAGGGAAGTATACAGGGTAGGAGTTATGACCATTAGGGAAGTATACAGGGTAGGAGTTATGACCATTAGGGAAGCATACAGGGTAGGAGTTATGACCATTAGGGAAGCATACAGGGTAGGAGTTATGACCATTAGGGAAGTATACAGGGTAGGAGTTATGACCATTAGGGAAGCATACAGGGTAGGAGTTATGACCATTAGGGAAGTATACAGGGTAGGAGTTATGACCATTAGGGAAGCATACAGGGTAGGAGTTATGACCATTAGGGAAGCATACAGGGTAGGAGTTATGACCATTAGGGAAGTATACAGGGTAGGAGTTATGACCATTAGGGAAGCATACAGGGTAGGAGTTATGACCATTAGGGAAGCATACAGGGTAGGAGTTATGACCATTAGGGAAGCATACAGGGTAGGAGTTATGACCATTAGGGAAGCATACAGGGTAGGAGTTATCACCATTAGGGAAGTATACAGGGTAGGAATTATGACCATTAGGGAAGCATACAGGGTAGGAGTTATGACCATTAGGGAAGCATACAGGGTAGGAGTTATGACCATTAGGGAAGCATGCAGGGTAGGAATTATGACCATTAGGGAAGCATACAGGGTAGGAGGTATGACCATTAGGGAAGCATACAGGATAGGATTTATGACCATTAGGGAAGCATACAGGGTAGGAGTTATGACCATTAGGGAAGTATACAGGGTAGGAATTATGACCATTAGGGAAGCATACAGGGTAGGAGTTATGACCATTAGGGAAGCATACAGGGTAGGAGTTATGACCATTAGGGAAGCATGCAGGGTAGGAATTATGACCATTAGGGAAGTATACAGGGTAGGAATTATGACCATTAGGGAAGCATACAGGGTAGGAGTTATGACCATTAGGGAAGCATACAGGGTAGGAGTTATGACCATTAGGGAAGCATACAGGGTAGGAGTTATGACCATTAGGAAGCATACAGGGTAGGAGTTATGACCATTAGGGAAGCATACAGGGTAGGAGTTATCACCATTAGGGAAGTATACAGGGTAGGAATTATGACCATTAGGGAAGCATACAGGGTAGGAGTTATGACCATTAGGGAAGCATACAGGGTAGGAGTTATGACCATTAGGGAAGCATGCAGGGTAGGAATTATGACCATTAGGGAAGTATACAGGGTAGGAGTTATGACCATTAGGGAAGCATACAGGGTAGGAGTTATGACCATTAGGGAAGCATACAGGGTAGGAGTTATGACCATTAGGGAAGCATACAGGATAGGATTTATGACCATTAGGGAAGCATACAGGGTAGGAGTTATGACCATTAGGGAAGTATACAGGGTAGGAATTATGACCATTAGGGAAGCATACAGGGTAGGAGTTATGACCATTAGGGAAGCATACAGGGTAGGAGTTATGACCATTAGGGAAGCATGCAGGGTAGGAATTATGACCATTAGGGAAGTATACAGGGTAGGAATTATGACCATTAGGGAAGCATACAGGGTAGGAGTTATGACCATTAGGGAAGCATACAGGGTAGGAGTTATGACCATTAGGGAAGCATACAGGGTAGGAGTTATGACCATTAGGGAAGCAGCTACATTGGCCTTGTTGTAACAGGTGCATTTAAGTTCCCTTCTGAATTTAGCGTAGATTTTTTTCCCTTTAAGTATGTTCAGAGAGATTGCCAAAGTAAGGCAACTATAGAATACAGGCATTGATGACACAGTGGAAGTTAACTCTGGGAGTTGTGATAGTGGGAGCTGTTTTTGAATAGTGCCTTAGGTTAAAAGAAGAATTTTTTTTTCATGATGTTTATTTGACAGGAGTGAAAATGTTTTGGGATTTAGTGGCCTAAAGTACAGACAGAGGTCCTTTCTTTATTGACATATTTTTGTGACCGATCGTGCTACACTCTATGTCATGTTGCACTGAAATCTGTTGTGGAGTACAGATAACATGGCTACGACTATTACATCATTAGAAGGCAGGGCCAGTTTACACAGATTCAGAAAGTAATTGGACAGCTGTTCAGCATATAGAAAATACAAACAGCTTTATTAAGCTTAATAAATATAGTTTCACTTAAGTAAAATAAAAACTGTATATTTTAGCATAATAAACCCCACTTTACGTAATAAGAGCATGCATACAACAAAAAGAAATGGCACAGAAAAAAGCCTTTGTGCATGATCATTAATCAATTTTTATTCTTGGTTGCTGCACTGTTCATTGTGGTATAGTAATTATTTTATTTATTTCCTTAATTAACCTGTATTACCTGATCTGACACCTAGATTTTCTTTGTCCAAAATCAGACTTTTCAACTGTTTCTAAATTTGTAAAATATCTCTGTTTTGCTTCATATTTTTACCCTGCCATGATGAAAATTTGACTTTCTTGTAAAGGACTGAAGATTACAATAAGTCAATAATGCCAGACACTAGATGTTCAGATTGCTTATTCTTCAGAAAATTAACGCTGATGCAAAAGTTGTTGCTATTATAACTTTCCAAATTAATTAGAGAATTGTTTAAAATTGTCTCTGATATGGGACCTTTGTCCCTTCATTATATTTGGCTTTGGAATTCTTAAGCAAAGATGTTGAAAGGTATGTTTAAAACGAAGGTTTACCAGCACATATGTTTATTGTGTTTTCTGATCTCAGCGTCTTGTTTTTATCTCCCAGCTTGCTTGATCTGTACTTCTTCAGATGACATGAAGATAGATAACTTCTTCTTACAATATCTTCTATTTTAAAGCATTCTAGTAAAATGATAAATATACACATTCTCACACACATTCACACTACTCAGAAAAAATAGATCTGTTTTCAGAAAGGAGAACATCACACAAAGAAAATGGTAAGGCAAGAGTGAACAGCTATATTTATTTGTCATGACATCTGCAGCAGTTTTGATGGCATTGCAGAATTAATGTGTGAATAACAGAAGGCAGGCTTTGCTAATATGGCTTTAAGTTGTTTTGATGCACAAAGAATCTGTTTGTAACACTTGAAGACTCCAATGTTGTATGCATCTGAATAATGCCTTACATCTTATATGACCCTCTAGAGAATAATAACTTTAACCTGTTAGGTTAATTCTGAAATCTAGGCAACCAAGCACCTGAAACCCAAGAAACTTCAATTTAAAAAAAAAACAAAACCTGGTTGAAAAACCACTGAGGAATGGAACATAGGTTCATAGGTTCATAGCTTAGTACTAAGCTAATTGCCCTTGTGGGCCATTTTAACCCTAGCCAGTTACCCCACATGTGAATCAAATCCTGCACCTTGTGTCAGTAAGGTAAACACCTTAACTATTATGCCAAGCTCCCACCAAAATGCATTGAAGCTTCCCTGACCAAGAATTGAACCAGGGCCGGAGTAGTGAGAGCACTGAATCCTAACCACTAGACCACCAAAGACTCCCTTAACAGAGAAAGGAAACAAAAAATAGCGCTTTTATTACTTCTTTATTTTTAATGGAACATCTTCAGAAATACAAAATACATTATTTTAAAGCATTTAAATACCAAATATACTTTCCACCAAAAACATCACCAACCAATCTTTTACTTTCAAATAAATCACGTCACCAGTGATTGCTAGACCTGAAAATCTATTGGTTAATCCATACAAATATCAAATGATTATTAATTAATTATTAAATGTCTTATATTCTTTATAAAAAACATATATTCACATAAAAAAGAAGAAACTCACAATATCTTAATGTGAAAATTCAAAATAAATTCAGTTTAAGTAGATATTTCATATTAATACTTACATTGTAGCCTGGAAATCTATAGGTTTTTGTTTTTGGCAAAAAGTATGTTTGGTATTTAAATGCTTTAAAGGAATGTATTCTGTATTTCTGAAGAAGGAACAAATGCACTACATTTTTTATTTCCTTTCTCTGTTCCATTACTCAGTGGTCTTTTGACCACGTTTTGTCTTTTTAATTCTGAAATCTGTTTGAAAACTCATATATATATATATACTTATTAATTAAGATTAATTTTGTTCTTATCAAATCAGCAGGAGAAAAAAGCGACTGAGAGCTATAGCTACAAAATGAAGCAACTGCAGTAATCGTATACCTGTGAGTTGAACAAGGTGGAACACACTTTTCTGCAGTATTACGTTTTTACTGAAAAGAAACACTCTTTGTACCACAAAATTCATGAGAACCTACTTATGTTTCTCACTATGCTTTGCATTATAAGAGATGTGTGGTTATGCTGGTCTTTATAATTTGGCTGTGTGTCTTCTGTGTTCATTCTGGCAGCCCTTTCCTTGGAGTAATTGTTTTACAGTCTGTTTCACGCTTTCATTTTCATCCCCAAAGAAGAAAATTCTTGGAGAACATATATATATTCTGTTTCAATGCATAAGCATAAATGTTGATGACATGCACTTCCCACTGTAAATTCAAACCTGGGGGGTGGCATCTATGTCCCTTATGGATAAGGGTAATCTGTAAAATCTGTAAAATATTCAAGGCATAGACACAAACCCATACTAATGTCTTGCCCTTAAGGGCCATATACTGAGTAAAATCTGATTATATTGTATAGGCTTATAAAGGCTCTTGAGCTGTTAGCCTAATAATCTCCTATGAAGCTATAAACCTATTTGCACTAGTATTTCTCATAAGGTTTGCGTTATGACAACACAACCCATACAAATCAGACCCCTAATTAAGAACCAATCCATAAAAAACTGCATAAAGTCTATGTTATTTGATTAACCTTCAAAAACAAAAAAATAAAACATCTTTGGTAAAGAGGAAGCCTTCCTGGACCTCCAGATTCCCTTACTTTAGTACTCCAAATTAACTTCTGCACAAGCATAAAAAAGAATGACAAAGACCACTTACATTAGAAAAATTCTTCAGATTCAGACACTGCAGAACTATTACAAATCCTACATCACTGAAATTAAACTACTACCATGATTTAAACAAGTAAAAATAGCATAACAATTACTGCCTTAATAACTAACCTGACACATACATAAAACATAAAGTAAAAGACAGTTTCAACAAAAATCCAGTTTATTTACTACATAGGAATTCTCTTTGATGAAACTGTCATCAGTGGAATGACATGCTTTCATTACCATATTCCCAGAGTTCACCAAATTATCCTCTTGTTTAAAATGTTCATTGGATCAGAGAGATTCCAATAGTCATTATTATTTCTTTCACTTTGCTAGCTTGAAAGAGCCACTAATATAAACTATCTATTCGACAGAGGTGATTCCTGAGCCAAGAGGATGGGCCAATGTGCTCAGGATATCACAGTATGAATTAGCAGGAATTTAATACCATTTTACATGGAATATATAATAATACCTTTCTCTTGGTGTCTAAACATGACAAAATACATTTAGTCTGTCAGTTTTTGTAGAGGATTAACAATCTGAGTCATCAATTAACTGCTTCCTGTTGTCCAGTATATAGGGTTTGATCCCTTAAACCTACATTTGTCTACTGTATGACTTTGAACAAATTTCTTAACCAGACAGTGCTCCTGGATTACCACTAAAAAGGGACACTTTTGTCCTGTGGGCTTATCTAGTTAACAAATAAACAAATAAATAAATAAAATATACAATATTTTGGAGTTTCATCAAACTATTCAATGAGTTTTTAAAATCCTGCAACCCTATTTGTTAAAGTAATAATCCAGACTGACAAATGGATTTATTACAACATGGCAAAATCTGTGATAGGCTGGTGCACCATGCAAGACTGGTTTCATTATATTTGTACTCACTATGTGCCAAGGTAGGCAACCCTGAATGGGTTAAGTGAATAATGAGAGAATGAATGAATGAAAAGTGAACAAGTGGATGAACCTGGTAAAACTTGTAAGTTAATAATGCAATTCTTCAACTGAGGGATATCTTACACACAAATAAGCAATAAAATAGGTTTTACTTGTACAATTTCATTGCATAACTATTATAATGCACTCAAAGCAGAGATCTCTAAAATGTATTATTATTTTATTTATTTTATTTTCTGATACAATCTGTTCTACAATTACTCTTTTTCAGTCATAAATTGTTCCATTATCATAAAAGAAGCAGGTGAGCTGCAGAAAATAAGATTAACGCAATAACAGGTATACACATAGGCTAGCATATATACTAAGATTCCTATATCTGTAGCTCCAGCAAAACATAAATTATTGATAAACTACATTATCACTTTCAGGATAAAGGAATATCTGTTAATGTAGAATGTACTTTAGAAACAGATGTACAAAGCAAAAAAAACACTGTTTTACATTTGGCACAACCAGGCAGCCACTCAGCCACAAAACCACACAGCCACAAAGCCACACAACCACAGAGCCACACAGTCACACAGCCAAACAGCTACAGAGCCACACAGCCACAGAGCCATACATCCATACAGCCACTCAGCCACATAGCCAAACAGCTACAGAGTCACACATTCACACAGCCAAAAATCACAAACCCATACAGCCACACAGCCACTCAGCCACACAGCCACATAGCCACTCAGTCTTGCTCATGCTAAAGACCACACCTAGATGCTTGAACAGCAAATTGCAAAATTCTCTATGTCTCATGAAAAAGGAAAATGGGTTTTGTATCCACCAAAACCTATTAGCAAGTATGATTTGGATAATTTCCAAGAAAGCAACTTTATCTGAATTAACCATTAGGAATTTGTTCCGAGAGGTTAGTAATTAGCCTTTAGATGCTAAAAACAATGAATAATAAGGGCACTGATATAGCCATTAAGTTGTCGTTACAACCAATGCATTAACAAGTCTAGTGCTAATTTTCAGAAAATGTATTACAAGATCACAGGGAGAGATGTATTTTTGAGTCACTTGCTATATGCTACTTCTGTGATAAAAAAGTGATTCTACATGTTTATTACAAAAACATCAAGTCATTCTATACATACAGATAGTTCTAATATCAGAACTAATGCAGTAAGCCTTAAGGGATTGCATGTTGTTCTAAGATAAAACCACTGTCCTCTGCAAAAAAAAAAAAAAAAAATCATAGGAATAGAAATTTATGAGTAATGGTAAGAAAGAATTTTGGTTTTAGAATGCTACTCCACTCTTTTGTAGCAAAAGAGAAATAATAATAATAATAATACTAATATCTATCTGTTAGCCAGGTAGGCCCACTGGACAGAGTTCCTTTTCAGGGGTGACATCTGGTTAAGTAACTTGCTCAAGGTTACACAGCAGGCAAATAAGGACTTAGAGAATCAGACCATGCACCACAGGAAATACAGCTCACAACCTTAATCTTCAGCCAACTGCCGGGCGGGAAGACTGCTGCTAGACCTAAAAACATTAAGCAAGCAGTGGTGAACACAAATGTATGGTGACCAGTAATTAGTGTTTAACTATAGGAAAGTACTTAGCATGTAACAGCATCAAGCAACAGTGTGTGTGTGTGTGTGTGTGTGTGTGTGTGTGTGTGTGTGTGTGTGTGTGTGTGTGTGTGTGTGTGTGTGTGTGTGTGTGTGTGTGTGTGTGTGTGTGCGTGTGTGCGTGTGTGTGTGTGTGTGTCTGTGTGTCTGTCTATGTATGAATGTGCTTGTGTGTGACACAAATGGAAGGGTTACGTTACAGTGCAATACGCAACTGATACACATACTTGCACATATTTGTATGTGAGTTTATTATACATGACACTGGCACCCTGGCCTGCTGGTGCAGATGCAAGGTGTTTGTCTATGCCTCTGGTTCTATCCACACTCTCAAGCTGCAGGTGACTCCTATAGTGGCCTGATTACCTGACATTAACTAGCAGCTTGAACCATAGATGACCAGCAAGGAGAAGGAAGAATGCTGAGCAGAAGCTTCTTGTCTACCCCAGGTGGTGTGTGAATTGGTGAGGGTTCTAAATGTTCTCATTTTTCATGGCAGCATTGAAGGGAGCATTGGTGGTTCCATTGTATTGCTTGTGTATACTCCTTACCAAAAAAATCGGAGTACAAAGCTAAAAGTGATAATAAAACAAGCTGAGCAGCTCAGAATAATGACCTAGTACCACATGATGCCCTTATAGATTGGATTTACACTTTCCCTTAGGACTCAGATTATGGTTGAAAATATTCAAGATTGACCAGTTCTCTTACCTGGTTAAAAAATAATGAAATAAAAATAAAAGAAATACCCACAAACTCACTGGAAATGATGTCACTGTGATAGGATATGAGAACAACTGTGTCATCAAGGCATTAGGACAAACTACACATTCAGGCATGGAGGATTCAAAAAATGATATAAACAATATGGTGGATAGCCAACTGGTTGTCTGACAGGACCTATGTGGTTGGAGTAGTAAGTGCCAATTCTGAAAGGAAAAAAGTTACCAGTGGTGTGCCACAGGGCTCAGTTTTGGGCCCTCACATATTTGGCATATATTTCTCACACCTTCAGACCAGCGCTCCTGCCCTATGGTAAACTAAGTTTACAGACAACTGTAAATTTGATGTAGTTATTTGATTTTTAGCTGTGTCACATTACACCAACATGGATTAGACCATGTTAACAAATGGTGAAAGGACAATGGTCTTAAAGTAAATTTAAAATATGCAGTATAGTTCATTCTGGTAAACAAAACAGCTTTTTTTACCATACAGGAGATGCACTCCACTCCAGTCAGACACTGTTCTAATGGATCTGGGCACTCTTGTCAATAATCCATTATGATTTAACTATCATGTCTCCACAGTACTTCATAAAGCCGTTTATCTGCCCAATCTAATTTCTAAAGACATTTCCACTAAATGCAGAAAAAGTCAATTCCATTTTATTCATATCATATCAGACCCATTATTAAATATAATGCACTTTTTGGCATATATTTGTCTAAACATATTATACAACTTGAAAAAGATAAGATATTAATAAATAGAAGGCTCAGTGTCTCAAAAATCTTAGCTATCAGGAGAGACTGGCTGTCCTTTCTCTGTACTCAGTCTCTTACAGACTCCTCCATG
The DNA here is from genome assembly GCF_019279795.1 of Protopterus annectens. Lineage (NCBI taxonomy): Eukaryota > Metazoa > Chordata > Ceratodontiformes > Protopteridae > Protopterus > Protopterus annectens. The sequence continues at coordinate 1,553,191,037 of NC_056726.1, forward strand.
GAGATCTATGTCTAGCCTTTTGCGCCAAGAAAAATTCAACTCTATTTGACCTCCTATTCCTTTGCAGACCTAATAGTACCTTAAATACTTGGTTAAAGGAAATAAACCTTCATCAACAGATAAATAAGACACAATGGCATGATAGATTCATATCACAATGTATCTTTTCACTGCAAAACAATCAGAGTAGCACCCTTGTCGCCTTCTAGGCAAACCTATATAATTGGATGGGCTGCATCAAACTCTCCCTTGATCTATCTTGTATTGCCCTCCTAAAGCCTATAGGGAACTTTTGAATCGTTTTCTTTGGCTAGGCTTGAAATTGCCTGCAGACTAATTGCTACGTACAGACCTATGAACCTTTGAACCTATAAACATATACATCAGGTGTGCAATCTGTGCAAATAACAAGTATATGTTTGTCTGAAAAATGAACTAATAAATGTGATGATTATTTCATGCTATCCATATATCCACCAGACAGTTTTCTAAGCATTGCAAGCATTATTTTACTGATTTAGTAGGTCAAATATTCTATTCGGAGTATTCAGAATACGCATTAGAGCAACTTTAACTATGAATGCAAATTGTATCATATACTTTTCAGAGGTTAAATGTCTTGGGAAAGAACAGATTGTTAAAGCAACTAAACAATACAATTGTGCCAATGTTCTGAAATATGCCAGTAGTCATAATAATAAAACATGGTAAAGATATAGCTTACTACAGGACTGTAGGAAAAGAAAACACTATCTTTAAGAAGAGATATTAACAAATTTCAACAAACTGGTAGTGGTTTGGCTGTTTTCTAGTACTTTTAACCTCTTACTAAAAGATGATCCATCATATTAAAGCAGTCGCTCATTGCAGAATGAAAGAACATGAATATGCAGTTAACAAATTAAAAATAAATAAATAAAATGTAGGTGGGGTCTGATCAATGACACATGTCACAGTGATGGGTACAGCCCAGCCATGACAATGGACTCCCAACACAGAGTTATGTGCACCCTGTAAACCTCCCAACTAATATGATCATCTGGGGTTCTGGGGTTCCATCATTTTTGGAAGGGAGTACTATCTCAAAAAGAGCAGCATTGAATGAGATGGTTCCTAACAAGTTGTCCTTTAAGCTTTGTTTTTCTATATCCTGAGATCACATTTGCAGCACAACAGTTCTGTGACTTTGCTTGAAGCAAAGGAACATATAGGAAGAGTTAACTTATTTCTCAAACATGCCTCTGCTCACAAATTGCCAAATGCCTTTTGAAATATACAAAAAATATATTAAATGTGGTTTATGGAATGCCATCTCTGACAAAAAAGAACAGCAGCAGAGTTATAGATGTTCTGCAGATCTCTAATAAGAATTCTGTTAGTCAAAGTTGTGAACAAGTTTTAATAAACTTCAACACAGACTCATTATGGACACTTTTAACATTTTTATAATAAATGTTCACTAACGTCTTCTTTCCTCATTATGTCATGAAGAAAGACAGAGAACCTTTGACAGAAAGATATCCTCAAGAAGAGTTCTTGAACTCAACTCCTAAGAGGAAGCACCAAGACCCATGACCTTAGTGATGATAAAGACCCCAAAGATGATGGCATATCACTTTTGTTACTAAATTAAAAGGAAGGGTGTCTGTCTTTAGTAGCAGATTCCAGACTTTTGGTAGCTCCGGAGAGAATGGTGACAGGGTTCTATGGCACAGTGGTAGTAGCACTGCACTGAATGTGTCCCAAAACATGCCAATCTGGACATTCAGTCCAATGTTGGTGAGATACCATTATTAAAATCCAACATAAACAAAACTTTCATCACAAGCAGATCCAATGAATATTTACATGTGGCTGCAACCCTCTCCCCAGTGCTATTCAACTTAGTAAAATAATAAGCAGTTAACCATTAAAAGTTTTAATTTGTATTTTTATTTATTAATTACACACATGTCCAACAGCTAAAATAGTAATAATGAAAGATCTGCTGAAACAAAATTATATAGAGGTAATATTTTGTAAAGTAATGGCTTAAAAACTATTTCAATTATGGCCAGCCTTCATTTATTTTTTAAGATCACAGCAAAGTTATGAATAATAAACATTAGCAAATACCCAGTAAAAAAATGCCTGACATGTATTTTTCAAATTCTAACAGTTCAAACTGGACATGCAGCTGCGTGGTTAGGATACCAGCTATAAAGAAAATCAGTAGAAGGTTCATCATCATTTTTAAACCGTTTATTATGGTTTGCCCTATAATGGTCATTGACTTATGTAATGATATTTGACACAGTTACAAAAATTACTCAGGTTTATGAAGAGACTGACTGGCCTTGGTAGATGGGTGGTAATCCACATAAGATCTGGAACATGGCAATACTTCCTAATATTATATTTTTCTCATGACATGGACATTGTGAGTAAGATTTTGTTAATATGTTTTTTAACTGAGTAGATTATTTACTATTTCAATAAAAGATGTGCTCTCATTTTTAATGTAGATTCTACTAATGGAAAAGAACAAGAATGGATAAATGTCAGCTCCGCACTATCCCTTCAAGAAGTCATTGTTTCTTTCATTGGTCATCTGGTAAAAAGTAATAAATGAAATACATTCTTTACATGGTTTATTTACTTTTTTTTTAATAACAGGAGGGGAAATACAGAAAACAAAGACAAGGAAGGCACAAGACTATTGCTTTCCTGGGCAAGGTAATGAACTTTATGTTTTTAAATAAAGCCATGTATTCGTCAGTCTTAAAGACCATAAGCTGTGTCTCTGTGTTGACTTACCCATGATGCAATGGGTCTATATTACATTGTCGACCGCTTAGATTGTTGAATGCCTAAACATCGACACCTAAACATTGACAACTTAAAATCATGAACGGCCATTTCCACACACGGAAACAATGCTGTTGGCCAAAGTGAAAAAAAAAATTTTTAAACAGAAATCAAGTGGGGGGATCCATCCCCCCTAACTAAATATACCAACTCCAAGATCACTCTGTGTTGTAAACAGGGCAAAATCCACGTAATGGCCAAATTACTTGTTTCCCTGTGTGGAAACGGCCATTCATGAGTTTAAGTTTTCGACGTTTAGGCGTTCAACAGTCTAAGCGGGTGGCGATTTAATATAGACCCGATGTAACTATTTATTTAAACATAAAAAACATTTCTGTCTTCAGATGATAAACGTTGTATCCTTTATCATCTAGGTTCTGGTTTGATGAGTTTGCTGTTCTGTCAAGTTTAATTCATTAGACTTTAACAGCTACTATCAGTTAGAATTCAGAGATGAATTATTTGTCACTTAAAATGGTCCTCTTCTTCAAACCTTATTTTTGCAGCTGGTTATTAGCCTGTAACAAGATACAACATGCCTCCTCTTTTCAGTGATTGAATGGAATGCTGGGAAGTAACCAGCATGCAAGTGACCTTATGAATAGTTGCATATTATTTTTTAACAACTCTGCATTTGCCTATTTTTATCAAATGAACATAATGTATTACTCATAGCTCCAGTGACCACTCATTATATTCATTTATTTTTTTTTTACTCAAATGATTTTTATTTTGATGAAATAACGCAATAATTTAATACATTCATAACATTCAATAATTACTTACAGTATTTGCATTCAGCCTGACAAAAAGGATTCAGATAAAAACATTTGAAGTTAAATAATAAGTTAATATATAAACTATGATAGTTAGGAAGAGTTTGGTTCCATCTGTAGGGTATCAATCAAATTCAAAACTTTCCTCCATGGACTATTAACCAATGGCTTAGGAAAAGTTCTTAACTCTTTAGTTCTTTTCTCCATTAGTTTGCATTTCTTCAGTGATGATAGGAATTCCTCCATTGTGGGTGCTACATTAGAGTTCCATCTTCTAGTTATACATTTTCTGGCTATTGCTAACATTGTCCACAACAAATACAGGTCATCTTTTTTCATATTATTACTATTAACAACATTCAATAAAATTAAAGATTTTGTCAAAACAAATATATCAGTATAGATAGCTTGAAGAAATGTGTTAATCTCATTCCAATATGGTTTAATATTAGTACATTCATAAAAAATATGAGACCAGTCAGCATTAGTGGACAGATGACATCTCCATCATAACTTGCTGTTTGAAGGGTTCATTTGTGAGAGTTTCTCAGGTGTCAAAAAGGATCTGTGTAGAAATTTCCAATGAAAAATCTTCCAGAATTGTAAGTAAGAAGTTAGTTTAACTGAAAATAAAATGTTTGTTTTATCTTCCATTGATAATGATACTTGAAACCCTTTAGTTAGAATTTGCCAGTAAGAATCTTTGGGAGCTGTCTTATAGACAATTAAAGTGTTATATAGATATGATAATTCATTCTTAACATTGATATTATTATATAGAATTCCAAAAATCCAGTTTATAATTTTTGGTATGGTTTTGAAGGATGAGCTGTGTATTATTCTACATAGATCTTTAGTGTATGCTGTGACACTGAAGAAAACAGCAGTAGTGTAGTGGTCAGAGCATCTGCCTAACGAGCAGGCATTTCTGGTTTGAGTCCCACTGCAGCACATACCAACCAGTCATTACGGGATAGGCTATAGGTTGCCAATATACTTTGTGTGTTCAAAGCTTGTTGGTTGTCAATACATTGCAACCAACAAAATAGGTTATTATTTTCCCATAAACCAAAAATCTCTCTATGTGTTTTATCAGGGAAACCCCTTGTTATAGAAAATGGTATTGAAAATCTATGCCACGGTTTTATATCTAAATTTGTGTTAATGAATTTTCTAAACACATCAAAAATATTGTTTATTAGTGTTATTTTAGTTAATTTTGCTGTACTATACTGTAAATTTAAACTTAAATAGTACCATGTCTTATCTTTGTCAGTTACCAAAGCATTTTTTGATTAACAATTTTCATAGGTTCATAAGTTAGTACTAGGCTAACTACCCTTGTGGGCCATTTCAAGCCTAGCCAATTACCCCATGTGAGAATCAAACCCTGCACCTTGTCTTTGTAAGGTAAGCACCTTAACCATTATGCCATCCTCCCACCCATTATAATGGAGTGTAACTGTTTCCAATTGGAAGAATATCTAGGATTTATGCAATTTATCACTATTTTAATTATCGATGCCTTTATATAAGTATCAATCTCTGGGAATTTTAACCCCCCGTGTTCCCATTTTCTGATATGATGAAAATATGCCACTCTGTTTCCTTTGGGGTACCATAGGAATTTCATCAGAGTTGAGATTTTTTTAAGGATTTTCTTTCCTGGTGGAAGCATAAGGGCTGGTGCTATATATAATATTTTAGGTAAAAAAAAACATTTTTATCAGCTGTAACCTATCATCAAATGTTATAAACAAATTATTCCATTTGTTTATTAATTGTGACTTTAGCATAGTTAAGCTGTAAGGTTTCCTCTATATCCTTGCCTAGGACTATTCCTAAATAGTCTAGAGTTGAAACTTTTTAATAATATGATTAACTGGAACCTGTATGTTCTTTTTTTTATTTAATAATAAATATTTTGATTCAGATTTGTTGAAGGAGAGTCCTGAGATTTTTTGAAAAATTGTTATTACTATATCCACTTCACCTAACACTTCCTTAGAATTGGGTAAGGTAAGTAAGACCTCATCATCAAAAATCATTATTTTAGAAATATATTGGTCATATATATTCATACCTCTTATCTTTGGGTTATTACGTATTAAAATGTCAAGTATTTCTATGGCCCGAGCAAATAGGATAGGGGACATGGGACATCCTTGTATAGTGATTTGGATTGCTTTGGAAGTAAAAGGGCCTAATTTGACATATGCTAGATTATTTTCATAGATTTTCTTTATCATTGTTATAAAAAAGGGGGGAAATCAAATAACTGTAAGACTTTAAATAAATAACCCCAATTTAAGAAGTCAAAGGCCTTTTGAATATCTAGACCTATTAACAATGCTTCATGGTTTCCTCTATTGAGGTAATCTATCAGAGTTAATACTCTTTTAATATTATCTTGTGTATGCCTGCTATGTATGAAACCAGTTTGGTCTTCATTAATTATTTTAGATATGGGTATTTTCAATCTATTGACCATAATTGACATAAATAGTTTATAATCATTATTCAAAAAAGAAATAGGTCTATATGAGTTGCAATGATTAAGGTCCTTATTCTCTTTTAATATAGGGGAAATTAGAGAATATTCAAAAAAAAACAAATCCACAACTCCACATTTCTAGAATTATTGAGCTTTTAAAACCTAATATAAGGCATGGGGATATTATTAATAGACTAGATGTGGAAGAGTATGAGTGGATTGTACGGTTACAGGCAGATACCTTTCCAGGAATAAATAAACATGTTACAATCAAACCAATCTTAAAACTGAAACAGAGAGATGTTATGTAATATTAATTTTAAATATAATATGAAAAGGGTTTGACATATATGTATGTATATATATATATATATATATATATATATATATATATATATTTTTTTTTATCTAGAAATGCATATTTGCATATAGATAGGAATGTAAGTGAGTATGTTTTCATAATAATAGTTTCATATTACGTTTTATTTTTATTTTCTGCATGCCTTTAATGAAGGATATTTAAATTTTGCTACTGAATATTCATTTTTAATTGAGTTTTTGTGATAGGATGGCTGTGTCATGTGACTGCTTTAGATGTGTATTTATTGAACTTTTGTATTTGTAACACTGATGAAGGATTATTTAATCTGAAAGCTTTGTTTTGATATTTCGTTTAGTAAAAGAAGTCTGCATTTGTGTTTGTGTGGAGTTGTGGATTTGTTTTTCATTTGGATTGTTGTTGAGCACATCCCACTTTACCAAGTTGCTTACCTTTGTTTTTTATTTGAAATTAGAGAATATCTCCAAGAAGGAGGAATATTTGCTAATGTTTGAACTTCAAGAAAGGTTTTATGTAGGACAGAGATTATAGAAGAAGGGAACAATCTATAAATTTCTATAATTAAGCCATCTATTCCAGGTGCTTTGTTATACTTACTTCCTTTAATCCTATCTATAATTTCTTTTTGAGAAATAGTTTTTTTATAGATCTAACTTAAGTTCCTCAGGAATTCTTGTTATGTTGGGAACTATATTCTCTAACTTCTCACATTCATTTGTACTTATTTTATCTTTATGATGCTCTGCATAATGATAATTAAAAGCCTTCAGAATGTCCCCTATGTCCGCGACTTTTTTCCTTTTCCCGTCATGAAAGATACTATCAATGTTATTACTTTCTGATTGTATCTTAACTTTCATAGATAGGTTATGAATGCTTAGGAGAGGTAGCATAAGAATTTAATTTCAGTTTTTCCATATTTCAATTATTTTTATGGGATAATATTGCATTGTATTTTTTATTTGCTTCTTCTATTTTCCTCTTAAGTTTTTATTAGATTTAAGAGACAATATTTGATTTTGGAGTTGCTGTAACTCTGAGTCCCATTCTTTAATTTTATTTTTGTGCCAGCTAATAGTTTTACCATATAGATAGGCCTTAAGAGAATCCCAACCCATAATTATGTTTGCTTCAGGTTTATAATTAATCTCTAAGAAAAGCTGAAGTTCAGAAGTTATCCAATATTTCAGATCTTTAATTTTTGTGATATATGATGGAATCCTTGAAGTAATAACTAACTGATTGATTTCCAAGTGTATTCTTAACAACAGGGAATTATGATCTGAAAAGGGACAAGTTTGTACTGAAAAATTCAAGATTTCAGAATAAAGATCTTGTGAGATATAAATTTTATATTTTCTAGTTTGGGTAACATGTATATAGTCCTGGTGTGAGAATAGAAAATAATTTGGTCCCAAAGCATTAAAGGTATCTTTTAATTTAAACATTTTTGTCCTTTTTTTGTTTGGCTGAGGACAATAGTCTAGGAGATTTCCTATTGTTTGTTTCCGTAATATCTGTGATACAATTGAAATCACCTCCTAGTATAATATTACCTTTAGAAGTAGTTGTAATAAAGTCTAAGTGTTTCTTAGCTAGTCCAACCCTCATACCCGGGAACCAGTATAAATTAACCAGGGTCCAAATTCTATTATTAAACTTAAGTATAACTAAGGCCATGAGTCCATCATTATCTACATGTTTGTAAATGATTTGGGGATTTAAGAAAGTCTTTTTCCATAAAATTGTTTCTCCACTGGTCTTATTTTTATAAGAAGATTGAGCAAGTATCGTATATTCCTTAGGGTCCCACATAAATGTGTCATTTATTTTAAAGTGAGTCTCTTGGAGAAAAAATACTTGAGCCTTGTTTAGTTTAAGATACCTTAGTAGGTTGGCTCTCTTATATGGATTGCTTAAGACATTAGTATTTAAGGATATCAAAGTTAAATCCATATCAAAATTCTTTAAAGATAAATAATAAAGGAACTTGTAATAGAATCCTGTATATATAATACTAGTCCTGAATAGACAATAGAATATCAATTGTTGTATTTCTATTTATCTCAATCCAAATAACTTTCCCCAATGAAAGATAAAAGTAAAACAATTGTGTCAGGAATTTCAAAACTAGAAAAACAGTTAAATAACAAAAAAAAATGCATATTTCACTCTGATATAAACTTTAATACACCCTATACATGGAATGAGATACATTTCTAGTCTAGCAAACAAAACTAAATCTGCTAGACTACCTGTCCCAACCATCAACCTTTGTTAGTTCAAGCCCATGAAAACAAAGTAAAAAATGGAGAATATATTATATAAATTAAGAGAAACATAGTAGTGATAAACAACAAATCCAATATTAATTTCACTTAGGTTTTAGAGATGAGTTATATGCACTATTATTATAAACATTAAACATTTATACAGTAATTATTCACTAAGGAAGCAAGAGACATATTAGGATATATATTATTTGAATTTAGTGCTTAATAGACTAAGGAAACATTAACTTTATTAACAATCTAAATAATTACCCAAAATACCTAAGCATGTCATCTGTATTAGTTCTAATAAAAACTTCAAAATGGCAGAACAAATCAAAGAATCATTTAGCATTTGTATTTACTTGCTCTCTGAATAAATCTTATCATGGCAAACTCCCACTAAATAAAAACTTCACGAGAATTGGGTGTTAGCACATAGTGAGTGTGTGTCATTCCCAAAAGATGTTAACATAGATTTTTAGAAATATTCCATAAGACATATTTGTCCTTCATTAACTCCTAAACTTTTGGAATAGCAGATGTTTAAATAACTGACTAAAATCAATAATAATTAACTGGCATCAGTTAAAATGACAAAAATTAGTAGAAAACATTTTTTATATAAAACTTACTATGGATAACAGGTCTTAAAAGTGATTGACTCAAAGACAAAATTAAGATAGAGATAGCTGTAAATATCTGCCATAGTAATAGAGTAATACTGAAACTCATAACTTGTTTGTTGTGTTATCACAGGTCATAGATATTACTGAGCTCTTTCCCTGTCATAAAGTGCTAATATACTAAAATCATGACTTTATAATAACTGAAAACATGACATCTGACATATAAATAATATCTAGGATACAATAAGGAAATCAACATATTAAATGCAAAGTAATTATATATATATATATATATATATATATATATATATATATATATATATATTTGCTAGGATTTAGTATGGTGTTTGAGTATCCTTACAATTATTACCATTAGTCATAAGCATTTCCTGTAAATATATAAGCCTATACTAAACACTTGCTAACTGCATAGGAAAGTTATTTATAAAGATCTATTTATAAAAAACTTCAGTATATTCACTAGAAATAGTGGCTATAATTAACTGTTTACAAGAAAAAATAACATTTCTGTATATAGTTGATCACAAAATATAGTCACTATTATAGAAGGGAATATATTCATTTATGATGGATCGTATTTCAGATTTTTCTTTTTATTAATAAATTACAATTTTCTCCTTATGTTTCCCTATCACTCTTGGCCTCAGAATAACTATTGACATAAGTTATTAAAATAGTACAGGACTACGTCTTTAAACGGTCCATTCAGCAAGTTAATGTAAGAAGGCAGGATGGTGGCAAGTTGCATATTAGCTTCATTTGGCAAACCTTGGTAAGTTTTCCCCATAACAACTGCTTTTACACATTTTGTAAAGAAACACATAATTTGTGCTTAGCATTGGTCGTGGAATATCTCTAAGTAGAAAGGGTGCAAATAAAGTATCTGTCATGTTACCCTTTAACTTTGCATAAGTATAATACAAGTGTACTTGTAAAATATGTACCTTTTTTTGGGTCTATATTATATATTCAAACTTTCTAAACATTGAATCCTATATATTCAACAACATATGATCGAAGTTTAAAAGTTTGAATATATGATAAAACTTACCTTAATGGTGCAGGCAGGGGGGCAAGCCATTATGTTTAACCTTTGAACTCTTGAAATGTCGATCCTATGGTGTCAACAATATGACATTCGACATTTCAAGCGTTCGGAGTTCTAATAGGAACCCCTTTTTTTTTCCCTCCCAGCAGCTGACCATCAGCTGTCACTAGCATAAATGAGTCGACTGATCTGTCTTAGCTTCTCTCAGATTCAATCTGACTCCCTTCCAGGGCTGGAGAGGAGATTGAGGGTGCTGGTGCAGTATCATGCTGCTTGCTAGGGGTGTACCCAAACTTTCATTCCCCTCCCAGCAGCTTTACCAGCTCTGTCATTGCTTACCTCCAGAGGTGCATGCATGCTTCAGAGCATGCTTAACCTCTGGACTGAGTGGCTCTTGCTCATGCAGCACAAAGTTGGCCAGGCTCATTCACTGCATATTGCAATGAGACTGGTTTGACTCCCTCACTCTCCCGGATGGAAGAGCTGATTGTTCAGTCCTATCTTCCATCTGCAACCCATGTAGCAGGTGTGCCACCAATCACAAACTACTCATCTGTAGTGCTCTAAGAGCTTTATTTGTCTGCACCACAGATACACTTGTCAGACCTGTATCTTGTCATATTTCTGCATGTCTTGCAAAATGAAGCCCTTTAAAGAACTTGGATCATATTCGTGGGTTTCTTTAGAGAATAAGGTAAGTCAACAATCAAGACAGTTTGAAAAGTGTCAGCCACCCAGATATCGTTCCACTCGGTGTGTACCTCAGGAGATATTGAAACCTTCTACTGCCTTTCTGATCAACATCTATAACCAATGTATATATATGTTATTGCAGACAGATTATATGGAGATTAAACAAATTAAAAAAAAAAATCAGCATTATTTTACTATACCATCTCCCTGCAACAGCATAACTTATGTGTCACTACAATATGCTTGCGGATTTTATTCTCAGTTAGTTACATTTGTGGGGATAGTGCCCCCTTAACCTCCTGTTTAGAGATAACCAGGTGGATGTTACGGGGTGCCAGTCACCCTCGTTATGTACAGTATTAACTTAAAATACATTTTACTGATTTTATACATGTATTGATCAGGAATGTTGGGATCCAGAAGACCAAGGCCTTCACTCTTGAAATCATGCACTTGGTGTGTATAATCTATTCTTAAAACAATTCTGGTGGTGAGATTAAGTATTGTAAGATCATTTATTTAACTTGTGTTTACTGGGAAAGTCCAACTGGGACAGAACCTATTTTCAGCACAGGCCTGGAGAGAAATGCTCAAGATGCTTGTCTTTGGAATGTGGGAGGAAACCCACCTGCAGACTCCACACAGAGGGCACCCCAGCCAAGAATCAAACCGGAGAACCACTTGCTGGGAGGTGACCATGCTAACCACTCTACCACTACACCCACCGGAAAATCTCTGACTATTTAAAGCTAATAAAAATAGCACTTGTCTCAGAATCATTATGCAATTATGGAATGTCATAAATAAGCTTGATCATGACCTCTGTAGTGTGATCTGGATTTTTTTCACACCACCTTTAAGTAACTAAATTTAAAACTTCACTGTGATGACATTAGCAGCTTGCAGTACAGTAAATTGTTGTTCCAACCTACAGAAATGACCAAATTAAATGATTAAGGGAGCTTTTCTCTTAAAATATACATGCAAAAGATATGACTAATCATTATTCATTTAGCTTTGTTGTATTAAAAAGATACCACAAGGAATATGAAACCACAAATCATGCTTGGTGTAGAAACATTTTGTTAAGGTCACATCTTGATTTAGTGCTATAGAAAAGTATACCTGTCTTGCATATGTGCATGCCTCTGCTAATGAATATTATGCAACACCTGAGTTAACTGTAACATTCAGTTCATAATCTAGTTTTAATTTTCTTCCACCACATTGTACAGTAGCGGCCAAATACAGAAGGCCATTTCAATTTTTTGACCAATGTTGCCTGTTTCTTGTCTTTTTGCCTTACAACAAAAATTACTGTAGCTACATTCAGACTGACAAGCAAATGTTTATTGAAAAGCAGAGGAAAACAAACTTCTACACATCTAGCAGTCAATATTTGGTAGGATTTCCCTTATTCTTTAACACAGCCTTGATATGAGATGGCATGCTGTGCACCAGTGATTTGCAGTATTCCGATGTGATCTCTGTCACTCAAACGTGTTTGATGACATCTTCTAAATCCTTTTCTGAGGCTGGCCAATGTGCTGCCACTTTCTTTTTCATGATATTCCAGCAATTTTCTGTGACATTGAGATCTGGCGAATCTGATGGCCAGTTTGGAAGGAGCTGAATGTCGTTGTCGGCAAACCATTTCTTGACTGTCTTGGCAGTATGTCATGGAGCTGAATTCTGCTGAAATATTGTTGTTCCAGAAATGTTCATATGGAGTTTTACTTTTGAGATAGCACAGAAATATACTTTGCAGCATTCATGTTTTCACCTTTGACAAATATGTGAATTCTGCAACGCCCTTTCATTGAGATGGTTCCCCATACCATAATGGATGGAGGATGTTTGTCTTTCTTAATCGTATACTTTGGATTCAGATGTTCACCAGCAGGACATCTCACGTAATTGTAGCCTGACCCTAGCACTTGCTGAAATGTACTTTTATAAGTAAGCAGCACTTGTTCCCACCACTCTGCAGACTTACCTTTCAAGGCATGACAAAACTTTATCCAATCTTGAAGCTGCTTCTTTGTCATCAGAGGTTTCTTAGTCAGTCTTCTTGCCACCAGATTAAAATCTTCTGCTAGACGTCATCTAACTGTTCTGGAATTGATACTAATTCCCCTTTCTTTAAACAGATGAGCTATTCGAACAGACAAAGTGTGAGTACTTGATGTAACAATGCTAATCAGACATCTATAATCTATGAATGATGTTTTGCAATCACTGGCACAGTTAGCACGATGTGTTGCACCACCCAAATGAATGGTATTTTGTACTCCACATCGTGAAATAGCCAAACGTTTAGCAATATCACATTGGGAGTAGCCTTTGGAGTGCAGTGCTATAACTTGCCCCTTTATAAAGTCGCTTAAATCATGCTTTCTAACTATTTTAACCAAAACAGATCATATACATACATTTATCAATTCTCATACAATTTTCAGTGAAAATCACTGCAGACAAGCAAAACTGTGTAAAAAGGAAACATAGATACTCTAAACAATCAAAAAAGCAAAGAATATATATACACATAACATAAAATTAACATATTGTGAACATTACAGCCCATTTTGTTGAAAAACGATTTGTGGCCTTATTTTTTGCCCACTGCTGTAGCTACTAATAAAATATTTCAGCCATAATTAATTAATAGGCCCTGCTGATTAAAATGTAATATAGTGAATGAAAGTCAGTTCATTCAGTCATACAATAACAAAAATGAGCAAATGTATGGAAAATTATGTGATATCTGCTAGTATTGCTAGACAGTAACATTAGAGAGCTAAAACTATAAGCTGCTGATGAACTCCATTGTAAAGCTCTGGGTTTGATTCCCTTGTTGTCTGAATGTATAATGTACAGATCCTGGGAAGTCACTTACCAAACCAATGCACCCAGGTTAGATGCAAAAGAAGCACTAATGTCTACTAGGTGTTACCAATTTACAAGTGAATATTTTTTTCTTTTTTATATATTTTGCAACAGTACATCTTGCAGGCCACTCAGACACCCTCATATAAGCAAAATATGTCCTTTTACTTGTAAGGGACTTTCTTGTAGCAAGCATGTAAACATACTGCCACTTGCCATTGGTATGTAATTTCATGATTCCCTGCACTGTATTTAAACTGAAACTAGTATATAAAATGCAGCCAACAAGACTAGCTGTTCCTTTATTTTATTTGTTGTATACTTATATATAAATATATATAGATAGATAGATGGATAGATAGCCAGATAGATAGATGTTTATGGTGTACAATTTTATTTATTTTTATTTTATTTTATTTTATTTATTTTACATTTGTTGACTGGGCTAGTCTAGCTGGATATATGTCCATTTTCAGTAGAGGCCCGGGGAGAAAAGCTCCAAGTATTAATACATAGTTTAATAAAAAGTAATCATAAAAGTAATTACAGCTAAAATAGTAAGAAGGAAGTCAAGTAAAAAAATGTTTTTTTTTTTTTAATAATTTTTTTTGAGGAAATTGGGAGATTAATAACACAATAGTCTTACAAATAAGTGAGATATAAGATCCTATATATTATGTCATGGGCAAAGCATAGTACTTTTTATAAAGTAACATAATTAGAAAGCATAATGAATAGACTGAGGATAAAGTAAGAAAGGACAAGAAGGAAAGATAGGAAAGGTATCGGAGTTAGTAAAGGATGAGTTTATAGATTTAGTTATCTTCCTAGGGCTAAATAAAAGAGTTACTTTATGAAAGAGAGGCAGAATTTACACCTATGAAAGAGTGCAGAAGCACTCAGAGATAAATAGTCAGCGGGTCACTTCACTATCTTAATGTATAGTTGAGGGGCTAGGAGACCTCAACTGGGTTATTGGATAAAGACGGGAGAGAGGAGAGGGTATGGAGACAAGAAAAGGAAGAGCAAGGCTAGTCTGGGTTAGTGCAGGAGCATATCCATTTTTTATTGAGATACTTTTTGAGATTCTTCTTTAAAATAGGAAGAGAAGTCAGAGATGAGACATCAGAGGGTAATTTGTTCCATAGTTTTCCAACTGAGTTGGAGAACAAGCTATCTCCTGCAGCATTATTAGTTGTAGTCCTGTTGATCAAAAGTTTGTTAGAGGAGCATAGATGTTGCAGGTTATAATAAGGGGTAATAAGGCTGGTGAGTATTGGAGTTTTAGTGGGTTGGTACAGGGTTTTGTGAGCTATTATAAGTTGCTGTAGTTTGATCTGATTGTGAAGTTCTAGCCAGCCAAGTTGTCTTAGATTGAGGCAGTGATGGGTCCTAAAAGGAGATCCAGCAGCAAATCTAGCAATGTTGTTGTAGGATATAACTAGTTTATTAAGGTTTTTTTTGACAGGTTGGTATAAATAGGGCATGCATAGAATAAATTAGAGATAAGATGAGTTTTAGCTAGAGTAATTCTAGTAGCTGGGGTAAGAAATGGTTTGATTTGATATAGGGTTCCTATCTTTTTGTTCACAGTTTTTATAGTAGAGTTAATGTGATTTTCAAAATTAAGTTTATTGTCTATTGTAATTCCAAGTAATTTTGCCGTGGTGTCAGGAGAAATACTAGTATTGTTGTTGGAAGTGATAGAGAAATTTAGGGGGATTTGCTTACGTGTTGGCGAAAGAGCCATAGCTTTGTTTTCTTGGGATTGAGTAGAAGGCAGCGTTGTGAGAACCATTGTTCTACTGTGTTAAAGGCATTTTGGGTAAGAGACTGAAGTTCAGTTTGAGAGGTAGCTGTGCAGATTATAGTGGAGTCATCTGCATATTGAATACAGGTAGTAAAAGGGATAGCTGATTGAAGGTCATTAATAAGGATGCAAAAAAAAAAAAAGTGGACCTAAGATAGAGCCTTGTGGTGCACCTAGGGAGATAGGAAGGTGTTCAGATAATGTGTTTTTCCAGAGTACTGCTTGTTGTCGGTTTTCAAGGTAAGATTTAAACCAAGTTATGCTGTTAGGATCAAGTGAAAGAGAATTAAGAATGTGCAAGAGTATTTGGTGATTCACCATGTCAAAGGCTTTAGATAAGTCAATGAATAGTGCAGAAGAAAGACTGTTTATGTTACAGTTACTGTTGAGGATGTTTGTGAATGAGAGCAGTGCAGTGGTGGTACTGTGGGAAGGTCTGAAGCTGTGTTGACAGTTAGCTAGTAGATTGTTTTGGAGAAGATGGTTTAGGAGTTGTTTATGAATACATTTTTCCAAGATTTTGTCAATAGGGGATAATAAAGCAATGGGACGATATTTAGAGAATTCATTAGAGTTTCCCCCTTTGTGTAGCGGGATGATGTGAGATATTTTTCAAGTATCAGGGACAGTTCTTTCTTTGATGGATCTATTTATCAATATAGAAAGGGGATAGGCAATAGCTTTAGCTCCTATTTGTAGGAACTCAGCAGGGAGTTTGTCTTCGGAGGGGGTAGAAGGTTTAAGTTTTTGTAGTAATGATAAAATATATGACGTAGAGATCGGAAGAAAGTGAAAACAATTGATCGACAAATTATCGTTGACCAAAAAAAGAAAATGGTAAAGTTGATTGCATATCGCCGCCTTTTTTCGTGCCAGATTGCAGTACGGCATGGGTCAGGGAATTTGACCTTTTTCCACTGTAGTATGATCTCAGAGTTGGGTATATATAATTGTTAGTGGGTGTAGGGAAGTTTGCCTCCTGAAAAAAAAAACATTTTCTTTAGTCATTTTATTTTTAATAAGTTAATGATTGAGCAGTTGTTCTTGAATACTTTAGGTTTAATTTTTAAAGGTCATATACCCCCAAAATATATATGTATGCTTATGTGTGGTTTCCATGTAGTTTATTGGATACATAGCTTCTCAAGATACAGCATGGTTCACATTTTTAACTGAATGTAGGCATTACTAAGCACAGATATAGATGATTTGTTTCTTTTTTTTTGTCAATGGTAACAGCACAGGGAAGTATTCACTATTGTTGCAGTTGTGTGATCATAGAATTAGTTTATATAAATTAGCAGATGCGAAGGCATTCAAGGCAAAGCCACATGATGGGGATGGGGGTGTAAAGCCCCCCAACATAAATGCTGTTTTTAGTTTAGTTTGTCTTACTGGGTTGTATGCATGGTGCATTTTTATTGTTAGTGTGAGGTGTTAGAAAGTCAATATCATGTTTACATGTGTTTTGATGTTATCACCTTCTTAACTCAATCATCAAATTATAGAATCATAGAACGTACAAAGCATCTGGGTCCTGTGTTCATTTATGCCTTACCGGCATCAGCCCTTAGACCTTACCTCCTTTTTCTAAGAGTGATAGGCTATTCATAGCAAGTGAGTGAATTTATGAATATCTATCCAATTGTCTAATTCCTACTTAAAGGAAACTAATGTGTCACATTGTTTGGCCTGGACAGGAAGTTTGTTCCAGAGAAGAGATAGTGAAGAGGTGACAAATCTGTCTGCCTGTCCACCATGATTTGTTTTATTTGCTAAAGCAGGTTCAGATCTTTGGTTCTAGTATTCACTGGACTGTTTGATTTTTTTGAAGAAATAATAAGCCATGGATGTCCAGATCCCTAATGACCCCAAAGGAAAAGCAGAGAGCACCCCTAAGGTGTCTGTAGGACTCTGAATTCGGGAACAAAGCCTCCAGCCACTCTTGGTAGTTCAGGTCATTTATGTTCATTTTCTTTTTATCAGGAACCTTTGAGGTCTGTCCAGCTGCTTTATATATTTAGCACAATACATCCCAAAGGGAGGCACTGTATTTGATGATGGACCTGATCAGTGCACAAAATAGAGGGGTAAGGACTTATTTGGATCTAGAGGAAATGCCTTTTGTGATCAGCTGTGCCAAATTTAAAGATATCCTAACCACTGTTGCAAAATGATAATCTGGGAAGAGAGAGTTATCTATCCATGTTCCAAGGCCTCTGACAACATCTTCATTTTGGAGAGGGACATTGTCTATACTATAAGCTGCGTGGTGGCTTCATTTACCAAATGCAGCAATATTTCAGTTTTTAGCACTTAATTTTAGCCCATTTTCAGAGATCTAGTTAGTAACGTGTAATTTCACGTTTTGTCTTCTGAATATCAGGAGATTTGAGTATAATACCCAGTTTAAAATCATCTGCAAACTCAACTAACCAAAGTTCCTCTGTTTTATTTGGGCATCAGAGAATTATATACAGAATAGTGGAGGTCCTAGCACATATCTCTGTGGTGTCCCACTCATTGTTTTTATGCTCTCTGGGGACATACCTGCCACCCTCACAGAATGTGTTCTGTCCCTCAGCCAATTAGCTATTCATCTAACAACATAGGGATAAATTTGCAGTACATTTAGCTTGTTGATAAAATTAGCGTGTGGCACAGTATCAGTTCCTTGGTCAGGCCAATGCCTGGTGTTTGGACAGTGTGATCACTGTACACAGCTCACAGTACCATCTCAAAAAATTTACAAGATTCATTAGACAGCATCTACCCTTAATAAACTTAAACTTTGGGGATCAAGTCTTACAAGACTTTTATATCATAATTTATCAAGTCTGATATAACTCATTCTATGGCTTTCCAGATGAGGTTCCTCAGGCCGATAGGTATGTGATTCCTGGGGTCCATGGTGGGGTCTACCCTTGTGAAGTGGCATCACAACAGCTGTGTAGTATATCCCAGGAACAAAATCAGTGCCTAAGCTCAGGTTGGACAGTTGCAGGAGCAGGTCCACTAGTGCATGGTTAATGCTCTGCATCAGGAAGCCAGGCATGTTATCAGGTCCCATGCAGGATGGGTTTCATTTTTGTTTGTTTGTTTGTTTGTTTGTTTGTTTGGTTTGCAGAGTACTTTAATATTTTTTTTTATGATAGGGGATATGAGATCATTAAGTATATGTGTGTTTTGTATCGATGTCTCAGGGATGAAATTTGCAATGAATTTGTTTGCTAATATATTTGTGACATCCAGTGGATCAGAGTAGGTGGAGACATTATGAATAAGTTCAGAGCAATGTCGAGTGTCCTTTTTGTTATTTCCAGACGTAACTAAAGAAGGATTTGTAATTATGCTTAGCTTCTTAGATCAGCCTTAGTTCGTGGAAAGCTTTTGTTTTCCTGACTATGTTTTTCAGTTTCTTGGATGACCTTTTGATGTTGACATTGATTTGTAGGTCTTTAGTTTTGCTTTATATTCTAAGAAGCTTTTTTCCTTTTACTGTATTGTTTACTTATAAGTGTGGACCACCAGGCGGGTTTGTTCTTCCCCCTTTCCATTTTCTCTAGTTTTGTAGGACATGACAAAGTTATATTGCTGAATTTATTTGCATAATTACTTGTCACTGTGTCACAGTCTCTTCCCCTCTCTGTTTTGTTTAGTTTTGTAGGACATGACAAAATTATATTGCTGAATTTATTTGCATAATTACTTTTCACAGTGTCACGGTAGTTACATGTGTACTTCAGCCTTGGCACTTCAGCTTAAAATTGTAGGATATTTGTAGGTTTTAAGCTTTTCAATACCGTCATGTCTGCCTGTGCTGATTTATGGATTTTTTGATAGAGAAAGCTGCCAATTTATGGTTGTACTTGACTGGGGAAGGGTATACCAGTGGGATAATGCTTTCAGGTGTTATATTTGTAAGTACCATTTCAAGAACATTTTGTCCCCTAATAGGCTCTTTAATCCAGGGAATTCTTGTTTATGAAATCAAGGAATTTTTAGGCACATACGACATTTGAGGTGCAGGTCTCCCAGTATATTTATGAGTGTTTTTTCTTTCTAGGTTGAAAGACCCATTGACTGGACTCTACCTAAAAGTCACTATAGGAGAAGCAAAGGCTTTAGCCAGTATGCAAAAACTCTAGAATGAGAGGTGCAGGCTGTCCTTGGCAAAGCAAGTGGGGCTGTGCAGCAGTTCATCCTATGCTGGCACACACTGGACCTCCCTCGAGAGACACAAGTTACTTAGCCATTTGTTGAAATCAGTGATCTTTCCCTTTTCCATCAGCATCATTCTTGGTGAAGCTAGGGTACTGCTCAGTACCAAAATCTTTCCTGAACTGATGACATACATGGAGAGCGCAGAGATGTCTCTCTGCATGTCCATTATGAGTTTGCACATGAGGTCATTTACACACATGGGCCACCATGATGTCATAGTCATACATGTTCATCTTGATGATCTTGAGGGCCCTTGAGACACTGCAAATGTTGGAACTTTTGACAGTTCCCCATAACTTTATTTTTGTCCAGCCTGGTAAGAGTGGAATCGGCATATCTTAATTTGGAGTCACCAGTTAATTTTTATAAGAAGAGGATTTAAGTACAGTTGTTTTTCTTACTTTTAGATGTGGCAACATGTGTTGCATTTTGTAATTTCTGCTGAAACCCAATCTTGTTAGACCTTGGATGCTTAGGCAATGAGTTTTTTCCAGCCTCAGCCTACAATAATTTTCCATGCATTTGTGTGGAGTGCTGTGGAGGTATGTAGTGCAAACAGACTATTTTGTCAGTGATGTCTCCATTTTAGTGAAATATTTGCATCTCTCACAGGAAGTCTGTGATGTTGTAAGTAGTAGTTCATTGCCTGAAAATACCAAGCAGTTGTTACACACTTGAGTATATGAAGTGTTATGAAGCTGACAACTGAGAGAAGACACGCTGTCTGATGGTCCATTTAGTACAAATGTTAAAATTATTAATATAAGATATATTTGGTTTGTCATATACATGCTTTTATTATTATGATGATTATTATTATTTACTATCACTATTAAAATGCTTCTTTTCTTTGATAAATTCCTATGAGTACAGACTACTATATATTAATGGATATTAAAAGCATTTGTAATAGTTATTTTTTTCTTCTGAGGTGGAAACAGCTTACAGTAACTTAACATGGTCCTAAATAAAGATATAATGCCTTTGGCACAGTCTGCTAATGGGTATGAATATAATTAGCCTTGCTGGGGTAAAAACTTCTAAGTACCTGCATCTATCAAGTGCAAGTATGCACGGCCCTGTGCAAAGTTCATCTCAGCATGGTATAGCTAACTGAGATCACACAACAGTGCTGGAAAACTGAAAACACTCTTACCTGCACAATTCTGTAATTATACATACCTGTACTCACTAAAACATCAATGAAAGGACAAGCAAATAAAGTCAGAACTTTATACAAATTTACCCCCAACACCATAGCAGCATTACGTAGCTCCCACCCCCTCCTATCATATATCTGAGCATGTATAAATCATGATCAACAAAACTTTAATCAGAGCACATTCCAATCAAAATAAACCATATACAGAAACAGTATTGTTTTGTTTTTGTTTTGCAGGAAAGCAAACCACCTGCCTCTTCCACACATTCCCATTTCTAAACGTACTAGCTCCAATATCACACAACAGTGAAGATTAGGAGAAATTTCCTTATCCCAACTGTTCCACACTCTCAGTGTTACAAATGCAATGGTTTCAATGAAATATCACACAACAGTGAAGATTAGGAGAAATGTCCTTATCCCAACTGTTCCACACTCTCAGTGTTACAAATGCAATGGTTTCAATGAAATATCACACAACAGTGAAGAGTAGGAGAAATGTCCTTATCACAACTGTTCCACACTCTCAGTGTTACAAATGCAATAGTTTCAATGAAATATCATACAACAGTGAAGATTAGGAGAAATGTTCTTATCCCAACTGTTCCACACTCTCAGTGTTACAAATGCAATGGTTTCAATGAAATATCACACAACAGTGAAGAGTAGGAGAAATGTCCTTATCCCAACTGTTCCACACTCTCAGTGTTACAAATGCAATGGTTTCAATGAAATATCACACAACAGTGAAGATTAGGAGAAATGTCCCTATCCCAACTGTTCCACACTCTCAGTGTTACAAATGCAATGGTTTCAATGAAATATCATACAACAGTGAAGATTAGGAGAAATGTTCTTATCCCAACTGTTCCACACTCTCAGTGTTACAAATGCAATGGTTTCAATGAAATATCACAAAACAGTGAAGATTAGGAGAAATGTCCTTATCCCAACTGTTCTACATTCTCAGTGTTACAAATGCAATGGTTTCAATGAAATATCATACAACAGTGAAGATTAGGAGAAATGTCCTTATCCCAACTGTTCCACACTCTCAGTGTTACAAATGCAATGGTTTCAATGAAATGGGAAATCAGTGAAACAGACTCAACAATTTCAGTTTCACTGAAATTCTCCTTGGTGAACAGAAGATCTCATAGATAGATAGACAGACAGATGTAGCTATACAACTGAAATTCCTATCAGCGTTACTATAATTCTGCCGCAATATTGACATCTAAATTTGAGAATCTGATGTGGGACTGTGTCTTGCTTAATTGCAACATGATTATGTATGGTCAGACATGACTCTATTCAAAGAATGTAAATGTTTAATCTTTACAAGACTGAATATATGTAAGGTACGATGGTATTCATATTTTAGGGGATGATGTGACCTTGGAGTAGGTATATATAATGCAGTTGGTGTAGGACAAAGTTTGCAAATAGAGCCCTTTGTATCTATATAGGTTATAGGGTAGAACACTTTATGTTTCTTAGTTGAGTTTTTAAGTGTTGTTGGTTATGGTTAACCTCATATATAAGTATTTATTTGGTGTTCTGCAGATGCTCGTTTGTCATTTTTTAATATCTAATTTATTTACTTTTTGTTTACTTAATTGTAGGTTGTGGAAGGCCATTCACTGTATCACTACAAATCTTGTAAATTTATGTACCCTTGCAAATATATTACTCGTGGTCAGCTTGATGGATATGAATTATTAATTTAAAATAATCTTAATTTGTTCTCTGTAAATAACAATAAAAGTGTCTAGCCTAACATATATTAAGGCTGATTCAAAACATGTGAATAAAACATTTTTTTTCCAAAATATGTTGCAGAGGAACTTTTGTAATTCGAAAGAAATATTAGTATTTCATGGAAGTTATGGTACCTTAGATGGAAGTAGAGATCACTGTATCGTGACTTGTTTATCAATTTACACTTATCGCTACTGAACAGCAAAGGAAAGGGTATAGCGTTTAGTGACCGGTTCGTTCTATGGGCTAGATGTGTTCCTACAGAGGGAGTGTCATTGAAATTACATTGTTAGTCTCTTCACTTACAAAGCCTTAGCAATTTATCATTAGAAGTGACAGACTGAAAATGTTCCTGCCAGACTAAAGGCAAGAAAGTAGTAGCCAAGTTATTTGAAAATAATACTGGCTATTGAAATAATTAATTAAGCTTTTTACCTTTTGTTTTGCTTGCTTCTACTGGTTAGGCACACTGGAAAGAAATCCCATTTTCAAAACTGAACCAGACTTACTGTTGGATCCAGGTATCAAGGAACACTGCACAAAAATGAATTTTATGGGTAAGAAACACACTGCATAAAAAATTTGTAGTTACTGTACTGAGCTGTCTGTAACAGAATGTGATAAAGTGCTTCATCACTAACACATAAAAGGAGGCGTTGAACATTTAACTACATTGTTAAGAAATAAGCAATCTAATGTTGTCATACTAATATAACCCAAAAACTGCTAGACATTGATATAGTCAGATTTGTTAAATGAATCTTCTATCTTCTAATAAATTAATTGTATTAATTTATGAATTTGGCATGACATTTTATATATATATATATATATATATATATATATATATATATATATATATATATATATATAGTTCTAGGTTATAACACCGACAGCACACAACATCGACAACGACATCACCGACACCACATCATCGACAGCTCACAAACAAGCACACCACACACACTCAACACATCATCACAACAACCAATAAACAAAACTGACCAAAAACCACACACAACACAAGCACACCTAAATCCTAACAAACAAACACTAAACCTTACATACACAACTATCCACTACCCTAACCAAACCCTAACCCTAAGGTCCGTCACTATCGACACTAACCTAACCCGCTCCTGACCCTAACTCACTTAACCGCTAACCCAAACAAAGTCACTACTGCACCCTTACCTAACCCTAACTCACTTAACCCAAAACATTCACTACTGCACCTAACTCACTTAACCGCCTAACCCAAAACATTCACTACTACACCCTTACCTAACTCGGCCTAACCCTAACTCACTTAACCCACCCTACCCCTACAGACCGCCAACATATACTTACACATCCTTTCCCCATCTCGGTGTTCTCCGGCGTCGGTGTTTTCATCCGTCGATCTTCTGTCGGTCTTCCCATCTGTCGACGTTATAACCTAGACCCATATATATATATATATATTTATGCTGTGCATGACTGAACAGCCCTAATGCTGAATGTGAAATACTGACAAAATCAGCTTGATCATAACACAATAGTGGGAAAAAAATAAAAACAATAATATGAAGAAAGGAAAATTACTTCCTCTCCTGATGTTAAAACTAAAACCCCCTGTAACATCATCTTCTTTCGGCTGTTCCCATTAGGGGTCGCCACAGCGGATCACCTGTTTCCATTTCTTCCTGTCCTTTGCATCTTGCTCTGTCACACCAACCACCTGCATGTCCTCTCTCACCACATCCATAAACCTTGTCTTAGGCCTTCCTCTTTTCCTGTTGCCTGGCAGCTTCATCCTTAGCATCTTTTTCCCAATATACTCTGCATCCCCCCTCAGCACATGTCCAAACCAGCGTAATCGTGCCTCTCTGGCTTTGTCTCCAAACCTTCCAACCTGGGCTGACCCTCTAATATACTTATTCCTAATCCTGTCCACCCTCATCACACCCAGTGCAAATCTTAACATCTTTAATTCTGCCACATCCAGCTCAAACTCCTGCCTTTTTGTCAATGCCACTGTCTCCAACCCATATAACATAGCTGGTCTCACTACCCTCTTGTAGATCTTCCCTTTCACTCTTACTGGTACTCGTCTGTCACAAATCACTCCTGACACTCTTTTCCAGCCACTCCATCCTGCCTGTACTCTCTTCTTCAATTCTCTTCCACACTCACCGTTACTCTGAGCTATTGACCCCAAGTATTTAAACTCATCCACCTTCACCACCTCTACTCCTTGCATCCTCACCATTCCTCTGTCCTCCCTCTCATTCACACACATATATTGTCTTAGTCCTGCTGAGCTTCATTCCTCTTCTCTCTAGAGCATATCTCCATCTCTCCAGGATCTCCTCCACCTGTTCCCTACTCTCACTACAGATCACAATGTCATCTGCAAACATCATAGCCCACGGGGACTCCTGTCTGATTTCGTCTGTCAACCTGTCCATCACCATTGCAAATAAGAAAGGGCTCAGAGCTGATCCTTGATGTAACCCCACCTCCACCTTAAACGCATCCGTCACTCCCACCGCAGACCTCACCGCTGTCACACTACCCTTGTACATATCCTGTACCACTCTTACATACTTTTCTGACACTCCTGACTTCCTCATACAATACCACAACTCCTCTCTAGGCACCCTATCATATGCTTTCTCTAAGTACAAAAACACAATGCAACTCCTTCCGACATTCTCTGTACTTCTCCATCAACACTCTCAGAGCAAAGATCGCATCTGTAGTGCTTTTTCCTGGCTTGAAACCATACTGGTGATCACTAATCATCACGTCCCTTCTTAACCTTGCTTCCACTACTTCTTCCCATAACTTCATGCTGTGACTTATCAATTTTATCCCTCTGTAGTTACTACAGCTCTGTACATCACCCTTATTCTTAAAAATCAGTACCAAAACACTTTTTCTCCATTCCTCAGGCATCCTCTCACTTTCCAAGATTTCATTAAACAATCTGGTTAAAAACTCCACTGCCATTTCACCTAAACACTTCCATGCTTCAACAGGTATGTCATCTGGGCCAACAGCCTTTCAATTCTTCATTCTCTTCATAGATATCCTTACTTCCTCCTTGCTAATCCATTGTACTTCATGATTTACTATCCCTACATCATCCAACCTTCTCTCCCTCTCATTCTCTTCATTCATCAACCCCTCAAAGTACTCTTTCCATCTCCTCAACACACTCTCCTCGCTTGTGAGTATGTTTCCCTCATTATCCTTTATCACCTTTACCTGCTGCACATCTTTTCTAGCTCGGTCCCTCTGTCTAGCCAATTGGTACAGGTCCTTTTCTCCCTCCTTAGTGTCCAACCTTTCATACAACTCTTCATATGCCTTATCTTTAGCCTTTGCCACCTCTCTCTTTGCCATACACCTCATCTCCTTATACTCCTGTCTACTTTCTTCATCTCTCTGACAATCCCACTTCTTCTTTGCCAACCTCTTTCTCTGTATACTCTCCAGTACTTCCTCATTCCACCACCATATCTCCTTGTCATCCTTCCTCTGTCCAGATGTGATACCAAGCACCTTTCTAGCCATCTCCCTTACTAGCTCTGCTGTAGTTACCCAGCTATTTGGTAATTCTTCACTGCCACCCAGTGCCTGCCTTAACTCATCCCTGAACTCCACCTCACAATTACCCTTCTTCAATTTCCACCACTTGATCCTTGGTGCTGCCCTCACACTGCTCCTCCTCTTCTTGATAACGAACGTCATCCTATAAACCACATAGTGGCAGTGTCACAGGAAGATTTTAATGACATTAAGGTGTAGGGTAATGGTTTGGAAAGTGGCAAAATTAGGGTTAGGGTAAGCACCCATTGCTAAAGAGGATGGGGGGGGTTGCCATCACAGCAAGCTAGAAATTCGACTCAGCTGCAGGTGGCTGACTCTTCTGTGGCCTTTTTTGTACGTCAGGCCACTCATCTTTTACCCCAAATTTCTCTGAAACTTGCAGCCACTCTGGACTGGAGATTAGCCGTGTCCTTTGCAGTTGTTGGGGTCACCTCAGTTGGCAAGGAGAACCACTCTTGTCCATCCTGGGAGAGGGAACAGGGAAGGTTTCCCTGTTGTGTCAGAGTGCCGTGCCCATCCCTGTGGAAGTGGTGGCTGCAATTAGTAACACAGTTGGCCCCATTTTTCCTGTCAAAATGAAACAGAAAACCAAGCATTTGCCTACTCCTCCTCAAATTTCTTTGGATAGGTGTAGTTTACTGGGACTGGCTCAGGGTTTGATTCAGGCTACTTATTTTTCTTGCATAGTAGTTTTCAGTAAAAGAAAGAGAGATGCCTCCCTTTCCTGAAGAGATTAAAGATTCTGAATCTGAACAGGAAGATGTGGGGATGGATTCAGGGTTTTGTGCTCAGATTTCTGATTCAGGCTCAGAGGAGAGCTTTCATTCTGATTCTCCCTGTGGAGGTTTTTCTTTCTCTGATACTATTGCTAGAATGTCTCAGTGCTTTCAGTGGGAGAACACTGAGGTTTCGCATTCCTTCAAAAATACTGTGAGTTGTTACAGAAGGATTTTACAGAACCTAAACCTATTCCTCCTGTTGTGTCTGCTTTAGAGGATGTGTGTGTTACTTCCTGCAATTTTCCTCATAGTCAGCCACCTGCTCCAAAAAAGGCAGATAGGAGATATATAGTTCCTCAGTCTTTTAAATCTTGTATACACTATTTCCAAACCTGACCCAGCAGCTATAGCCTTAGGTGACTTTTTTGCTGCTAAGCACTTAGTTAATTCCAATCCTACTCTTTTTGATAAGGATGGGAAAATTATAGATAGGTATGGGAAAAGTGCATACTTCTGCAACTTTGAATTTCAGAATTTTAAATTGTCAGGCTTATATGTTAAAGTTTATTCTGACATATTGTGAAATTATGATGAATGTTTTATCTAAAGTTTCTTCTTGTGAAAAAAAAATCTCTTTTAAATAACTTAGTTTCTTCAGTTGCACAGGTCACTACTCACTGTTTGCAGAGTATGTCTATGACTCTATTGATACTTCTTGCAGGGCTATGGCCACTGATATGGTTTTAAGGAGGTTTGTTTGGCTGCATTCTAAGGACCTTCCAAATTATCTTAAAATGAGATTTTAAATTCCCCCTTGCATAGAGATTTAGTGTTTGGTCCCTCTGCTGCAGAGGTGATCAAAAAGTGTCATGAAAGGGGCAAGCAGATTCAGAGACTCTCTAAGATTTTTCAGCCCTCCTTTCCCAAATTGTCCAAGGGATTTCCTTTCTCCTCATCCAGTTTTGGCAAAAACAGAACAAACAGTCTCAACAGAAATCAGGTAAACAGATGTTTAAGAAGAAATGGCAAGGAGGTTCAAAAAAGAGATCTCAAGCTTCCCAAAACCAAGTACATCCATCAAGTCTGAATTAATGTTCAAGAGACCTTGTGACACCCTCCCACCCTGGCCCTGTTTCTCTTCCAGAAAGTCTGAATCTCCATTTTCCTCTTTGGCAACAGATGTTTTAGGCAAATGGGTTCTGAAAATCATTCATCAGAGTTACAGATGGCAGTGGGAGGAAATTCCTCTTTTCCAGGGGTTCATTCCTCATCCTCCAGACCAGACTTTTTGTTTCCACCGGTTCTTCATCACATCCTGTCCCAAGCAGTGAAAGAACCTGTACCTCCTTCACAGGTTTATTAAAGTATGTTCCTAGTCCCAAAGAAAGAAAACGCTTGGAGACCAGTTCTGGATTTTTCTTTCCTAAACCTATTTGTGAAAGTGCCCAAATTCAAAATGATGCCACTTCACAATTTGTGGCCTCTTCTTCCTTTTTCAGTGGTGCAGAGGA
This sequence comes from Protopterus annectens, assembly GCF_019279795.1. Lineage (NCBI taxonomy): Eukaryota > Metazoa > Chordata > Ceratodontiformes > Protopteridae > Protopterus > Protopterus annectens. Next base: position 1,553,219,825 of record NC_056726.1, read on the forward strand.
ACTTTTGAATTCAAAAGAAATGTTATTATTTCATGGAAGTTATGGTACCTTAGGTGGAAGTAGAGATCACTGACTTTAAAAAAATGTTTATCGTCACATTCCTATTCATCCACACTTTAGGTGTTTCTTAAGGTTTTGTGTGTCTGGATCACATTATCAGTTCTTTGGACTATCCACACCAAGAGTGTTCACAAAGTGTCTAGCTCCAGTTGTAGCTCACTGCAGGCTACAAGGTATCCACATTTTTCCATATTTAGATGACTTTCTTATCTTTGCAGTCTTTTTCAAAATGTCAGGAATCGCTCTCTCATGGGTGAGAGATTTACAGCCCAAGCTGGGATTCCAAGAAAACATTCAGAAGTCTTTCTTGACTGCTTTATATAGGATTGTGTTCATGGGATGTCAGCTAGACACCTCGGTTCAAGGAGCTTTTCTTCCACAGAAAAAATAGATCTTTATTTAGATCTATTTCTAAGTTTTTCCACTCAGACTTCAGTCACTGCAAGGGAATAACTCAGGATTTTTGGTCTCATGGCATCTATGATCCACACGATACCTCTTGCAAGACTCCACATGAGAATCTTGCAGTGGTATCTGAAATCTCTTTGGTCCCAGCATCGACACCCTTTATCTTTTCAGATCCCAGTACTGTTTGTTTTCAGAAGAGAAATCTCTTGGTGGAGATGACAGATATCCTTAAATCTAAGTCTTCCCTTCTCCCACCTTGCTCCAAAGCAGTCAGTCACCACAAATGATTCAGATCTTGCTTGGGGAGCAGTTTCAGGACAGATAAAAGTGCAGGTGGGGTATGTAACACCAAGGACAGAAACAATCACATAAATATCGAAGAGCTGCTTGCCCTGATCAAGGCACTCAATTCCCTGAGACATCTTCGGTCCCTGGGACTGCTTCAAGTGGTTGCAGACAATACCACAGTAATGTGGTACATCAACAAGAAAGGAGGAACTAGGTTGTATCCCCTTTGCAGACTAGTCATGTTAGCTTGGGATATAGGTTAAAAGCACAATCTCACTCTGCAGACATTCTGTAAGAATAAAGTGGACAGCGCAGTGGTGCAGTGGTAGCATTGTCGCCTCACAGCAAGAGGTTCTCCAGTTCGATTCCTGGCTGGGGTGCCTTCTGTGTTGAGTCTGCATGTCCTCCCTGTGTTCGTGTGGGTTTCCTCCGGGTGCTGCGGTTTCCTCCCACGTCACAAAGACATGCTTCTGAAGCATTTCTCCCCAACCCTCTGCTGAAAATTGGCTTTGTTCCAAGTCAGACTTTCCCAGTAAATAAATGTTAAATAAATAAATACAGCTGTGTGGCAGACAAACTGAGCAGGACCAGTGCAGACCCTCGCAAATGGAAACTAGATCTGGGGGCCTTCTATCTGTGTGGAGTTCTTCAAGTAGACCCCATTGTCTCCTCTCTGAACAATCAACAAGCAAAATTCCATTCCAGGACTCTGTGCAAGAAGGCCTAAGACAGATGCCTTTTCTTTTCTTTCAATAGGAATGTTCCTATATGCCTTTTCACCCTTTCCACTAATATCGAGTGTGTCTTCTGAACATTCAGAAGGAATCTGCCAAGATCATTGTGGTGACTCCCTTCTGGTCCAGGTAACCATGGTTCTCCCTTCTTTTGGAAATGGCCAGGGGCTATTACCACAAGCTTCTTTACAGAATGCATCTACTCACACAAGAACAGGGGTGGTTGATAAACCACAACATCAGTGATATTCAATTGACTGTCTGGATAATAGGGTCTTAATTCCTTTAAGCACCTATTTTCTCAAGACCTGCAGCAGGTACTAAGGGATGGAAGAAAACCTGCTACCAGAAAATCATTTTTTAGCAAATGGAAAAGGTTTTCTAGTTGATGCCAACAGCCTTACCAGCACCCATTCAGGTTGTTCTCTGGTTTTACAATATTTCTGAGTTACTATTCTACAACATTTCTTATGCATCTATCAAGGTTCATTTATTGACCATTTAAGCATGTCTGCCCATAGATTTTCCTCTTTCAAAGCAGTCACATGTTAAAATGTTTTTGAAAAGGGATTTGCATAAGAAGTCTCCAAGTAAACTGGTGTCCCCTCCTTGGGATCTTAATTTTGTGTTAGAGAAACTGATATTTGTTCCATTTGAACAAGCTAATCTGGCTGACTTGAGGATCTTAACATGGAAAGCAGTTTTATTGATCACTGTAACCTCTGCAAGGAAGGTATATGAGTTGCAAGCTCTTGTGGTGAGTCAACCTTACCTCATTTTACACAAGGGCAGGGTTCTTTGATAATCCTTCTTTTATGCCTAAAGTGGTATCCAAGTTTACTTAAAGTCAAACTGTCCAGCTCTTCATTTCTTTCCTCAACCTACAAATGAGGGTGAAAGGACACTCCATACCTTGAATGTCCATAGACAACTCAGGTACTCTTTTGACAGAACTAACTCTTTGAAATCATTGGATCAATTGTTTATTTTTTTGTGAAGGTAAGAAAAAGGGATAACTGGTGTCAAAACTATTTCCAAATGGATGTCTAAGCTATTACCTTTTGTTATACTCACCATGACAAATCTATTCCAGGCAGGTTCAAGGCCACTGTACCTTGGCTTTAGCTATGGCATTTTGGAAAGGGTTGGATTCTAGCAGTATTCTAGAAGTTGCTACTTGGTCCTCTGTACATACTTTTACAAAGCGCTATAAGCTGGATTCTTTATTTAGGTCTAGATCATGCTTTGCTAAGACCATTCTCCAGGGGCTCCTGGACTCTTTTCTTCCACATCCCAAATATAGTTAGCTATGGTATTCTACCCATATAGTTAAGGCTAATTCAACAGGGATCAATATGAAGAACATAGTACAGTTGTATAAGTTGAACTTTCTATAACAGTAAATGTTTCAATGATCGCTCCTGCAGTAGCCGTTCCCCTCCCTCTACCCCCTTGTTCTTTTAGTGTGTTTTTTTATGCCAGGGTGTGGGCATTTATTTTTTTGTTATTTCTAGCCTTGCCCTTTCAGGGCTTAGCCTCTCTGTCTGCTGGGATGACAGCTCTGATGTGCTTTGCTCCCAAACTTGTCTTTTAGTCAGCTCAGCTCAAGCTGCTTGACAATTTGGGCAAATGGAAGGTGCCCTGAAGCTTTGGAAGCTGGCCAGTTGTTATATCCTTGGCAGAATATACCCATATAACTAAAGCTACTACAGCAGTGATCATTCAAAAATCTACTGTTATGGTAAGTTCAACATACACAACTATAAGTTCTTAATAATTTCTAGCACATTGTTTACAGATTTCACTGCAGAGTAATGATCAGTCAGGATGAATTTTGGTTGTATTGTTTCTGCTAAGAACTAATCACATGTACCAGATACATTCTCTCTCGCTCCCTCTCATCCAGTCAGGCTGAATTTTGTTTGCATTGCTTCTGCTAAGAACTGATCACGTATCAGATACATTCTCTCTCGCTCCCTCTCATCCAGTCAGGCTGAATTTTGTTTGCATTGCTTCTGCTAAGAACTAATCACATGTACCAGATACATTCTCTCTCGCTCCCTCTCATCCAGTCAGGCTGACTTTTGTTTGCATTGCTTCTGCTAAGAACTAATCACATGTACCAGATACATTCTCTCTCGCGCCCTCTCATCTAAAACCTTATGCTTTCCTTAACTTTTAGACTGTAGTTGACACCTTTTCCTCAACATCGCTTTTATTCTGACTTGCTTATGCTCTGCATCATTTTACTTTTGAATGAATGACCATGAAAAACTTTTCAAAAGCAAACTTCACGTTACTTAAGACCAAGGTGGAAAGTTTCAAAGCCCCCATGCTGAAGGATAACACTGTCCAAGATGTAAAATCCTTTACTAATGCATTCTACGGGCAGCTAAAAGAATGCATGGATCATGCCATCCCAAGCAAAGCCAAGACTCACTCTTCCAAGAAAAGGAAACCAATCTGGTGGACTCCTGCCATAAACAAGCTATACAACAGAAGGAGGAAACTAGTACAGAAAAGAGTAAAATCCCAAGAAGGGAAGACATCCCTGATAAGTATCAGCAAGAAACTACGATCCCTCATAAAATCATCCAAGGCGAGCTTTGAAAGAAAAATTGCCAAGGACTCCAAAGATAACCACAAGGCATTCTTTAGCTATGTCAAGAATCTAAGTGGCAATGCTCAGATCTGCTTGGAGTTAGTGCAGAATGGCACAAAATACACTGAACCGACTGATATTGCCAACATCTTGGCAGACAGGTTCAGCGCAAACTTCACCCCCCTCTCACCCCCAAAAGGGCCCATAACCATACCAGAAGAATGTAGAGTCCCTGAAATCACAGACACTCAGATTGAAACAGCCCTCTCCAAAGCCAAAAACACAGCATCAATGGGACCGGACGGTGTCCCAGGCTGCATCCTACATGAGCTCAAAGATGAACTAACCCCTCACCTAAACACAATGTTCAAACTCAGCCTTTCCACAGGCTACATACCCATAGAGTGGCACACAGCAACGGTTATTCCACTCCACAAAGGTGGAGCCATAACAGACCCCGCGAACTATCACCCTATAAGCCTGACTAGCTTAGTCTGCAAGGCTAGGGAGTGCATCATCATGGAACTCATTAACAGAGACATTGGGAATCTCCAAACACTGGACCCTATCCAGTTTGGCTTTGTTAATGGCAGATCATGCCTCCTAAACCTGGGGACTTCTTTGAGACAGTTACCACAGCTATAGATGAAGGAAAGGTGGTACACACAGCCTACCTAGACCTCGCTAAGGCCTTCGACACCATTCCCCATTCTGGTATTATAGACAAGCTCACCAGCCTGAACATAAACCCCTACATTACAAGATGGGTTGCCAAATGGCTCACGAACAGAACTCACATGGTGAAAGTTGCAGGAGCTGGGTACGACTCTAAACCAGTTACAAGTGGCATTCCCCAAGGCTCAGTCCTAGGACACCTCCTGTTCAGCATATACTTCTCAGAGGTACAGGCAAGCACAGGAGGACTATGGCTGACCAAGTTCACAGACAACTGCAAACTAGGGGCTATAATTGACTCTCCGGCTAACACAGACATCCTCTAAAAAGGTCTCACTGAGACGGATACCTGGTGTCAAAATCATGGCCTCAAGCTAAATGCCAAAAAGTGCATAGTCATCCCCTTTGGAAAAAAGCAAAGTACCCACAAACTACCACATAGGTGGTAGTCCCCTAAATATGGAAGATGTAATAAGGGATCTGGGGACCCAAGTAGATAGCAATCGCACCTTTGATAATCACATTGCCAAAGTTCATAGGCTCATAGGTTCATAGGTTCATACTAGGCTATCTGCCCTAGGGCATTTATAAGCCTAGCCAGAGTGTGTTTGGCTTTCGCCACCCATTTTAAATTAATTTTGCTATGCCCTTTTTCGAGGTTAGTATACTGTGCTTCTGTCTAACAGTGACACAGAAGTGATACCCGGGGTAAACCTACGATCTCCCATCCACTCATCAAGATTCCTCTTGAAGAGAGTCAATGAGGGACTCTGCCTAACCTGGACTGGGATTTTATTCCAGAGTGAAGGGAGCCTCTGGGTTATGAATCTGTCCCTCCAGCATGTCCTATTTATTTCAGTGCTGAGGTTCAAGTCTCTCGAGAACGTAGCTCGATGGGATTTGGAGTTTCTGAGGTGCAGCATGTCCATTAATTCCGGGTTGGACATGGCTTTATACGTCAGGCACAGATCGCCTCTGAGCAGGCGGTATGCCACTGAGTAGAGCTGGAGTTTCTTTAACCGGGCAGCATATGGCATCTGTTTGAGCCCTTTGATCCTCTTGGTGAGGTACTTTTGGGGTCTTTCCAGTTGCTGCAGGTGTCGGGTAAGGTACATCCCAAAAGGGGCATTGTACTCAATTATGGGCCTGATGAGGGATGAGTAAAGAGGCACGATGACCTCCCTGATCTAGATGTGAATCCCTTCATGATTAGGTGGGCTATATAAAATGCTTTTCTAACCACTTTGGCCACGTGGTTGTCAAATGAGAGATTGCTATCAACTTGGGTCCCCAAGTCCCTAATTACTTCTTCTGTACTTAATGGATTACCACCTATGTGGTAATTTGTGGGCACTTTGTTTTTGCCAAAGGGATGACTATACACTTTTGGCGTTTAGCTTGAGGCCATGGCTCTGGCACCAGTTGCCTGTTTCTATGAGGCCCTTTTGGAGGATGCTTGTGTCGGCTGGAGAGTCGATTATGGCACCCAGTTTGCAGTCATCTGCGAACTTGGTCAGCCACAGTCCTTCCATGTTGGCCTGTACTTCCGAGAAATATATACCGAACAAGAGAGGTCCCAGGACTGAGCCTTGTGGGATGCCACTTGTAACTGGTTTGGAGTCTGACATGTCTCCAGCAATTCTAACCATGTGGGTTCTGTCCTTGAGCCAGTTTGCAACCCATCTAGTGACATAGGGGTTTATATTTAAGCTGGTGAGCTTATCTATAATGCCTGAGTGGGGTATTGTATCGAAGGCTTTTGCGAGGTCCAGGTAGGCTGTGTGGACCACCTTTCCCTCGTCAATGGCCTTGGTGACTGTTTCAAAGAAATCGACCAGGTTTAAGAGGCAGGATCTGCCCTTAACAAAGCCGAACTGGGTAGGATCCAGTGTCTGTAGGTTCCCAATATCTTTATTTATGAGGTCCATGATGATCCTTTCCATAGCTTTGCAGACCAAGCTAGTCAGGCTTATGGGGCGATAGTTTCCAGGATCCGTTGAGGCACCACCTTTGTGGAGAGGGACCACTGTTGCTGTACGCCACTCTTTGGGTACATATCCTGTAGTAAGGCTGAGATTGAACAGTAGTTTTATGTTTGGGTTTAGCTCTTCTTGGAGTTCATGTAGGACGCAGCCCGGTTAAACTTTCTGTTTAGTGGTTAGAAAATCCTTCTATTTGGTCCGCCTAATCACAAAAGGGTTCACATCCAGATCAAAAGAGGTCATTGTGCCCCTCTACTCATCACTCATCAGACCCATCTTAGAGTACAACGCCCCATTTGGGATGTACCTTACAAGACACCTGCAACAGCTGGAAAGACCACAGAAGTACCTCACCAAGAGGATCAATGGCCTCAAACAGATGCCCTATGCAGCTCAACTGAAGAAACTCCAGTTGTACTCGGTTGCATACCGCCTACTCAGAGGTGATCTCTGCCTGACATACAAGGCCATGTCCAACCCAGAATTGATGGACATGCTCCACCTAATGAAAACCTTATCCCCTCAAGCCACATGCGCTAGGGATCTAAACCTCACCACAACAATAAATAGGATGTGCTGGAGGGATATATTCCTGTCCCAGAGACTTCTCATGCTTTGGAACAAGATCCCAATCTACATTAGGCAGAGCTCCTTGCTAACACTCTTCAAAAGAAACCTTGACGAGTGGATGGGAAACAGAAAGTTTACCTCGGGGATCACTTCAGTGGCTCTGCTGGACAGAGGCACAGGGAACTAATCTAAGTGGGCGGCAAAAGCCAACACATTCTGGCTAGGCTTATAAATGCCTTTGGGCAGATAGCCTAGTACCCACCTATGAACCTATGAAAGCCAAGCCCTAAACTGCTGTCCTAAATAGACTTGTTTTTCCACATGCCTATCTTCCTCTGTTTCATTTTCCATTGAATGACTTTCCATACCACCTTCATAATACACATATACACAGACACATGGACAAGTACATATAAACATACAAAAACATACACACACACACACACACACACACACACACACACACACACACACACACACACACACACACACACACACACACACACACACACACACACACAAACATTGGTGAGAAAATAAGGATAGACATGCAAATTACTGAAATCAGCTTAGCCATGGGAGAGATATAACTTTAGCAATGTAAGCACGCATTGCTACACAAATGCTGTGCATTTCACCTGCATTAAACACTTTATCTCTGTTTCTGGGGAAAGCATCTATTATCCTGGCAGTTTAGCTGAGAAGGTTACACTTATGAACTAATTATGAATTCCATCTTATAGTGCTGGGTTTGATTCCTCTTTGTCTCCACTTGTCGAATATGTGAGCTTAGGTATGTCTATTCACCCGTCAATGCCCACAAGTTGCTCCTGAAAAGGGAACCTTGTGTCCATAGGGCATGCCACTTTAACAAATAAATAAAAAATCAAGCAAGTGACTATAACAATCTCAATGAATGTTTAAAAGATCGAATTTAAAGAAATGTATGATCATTGTGAGGAAAACAAATGGTTTATACAAATAAGTAATAATTTCCTAGTTAACCAACATTTTACTATCAAATGACCTTTGAAGGGATTAAAAGAGAAATGACCCTTAAGCCAAAGTTTTGCCATTCATTTATAAGACTGGCTATTGATTTCCATGCCGCACTAATTTTACAGTAACTGTATTTCCTGTTTACGCTAAGCTTTTTCTTTCCCATTGGGAGAAGAAAAGGCCCTTCAGGGGTGCACCATGAATAATCTTATCTCTTTAACCTATATGTTATTATTTTAAACTAAAACATCTAAAACCTTGAGAAGTCACAAGTCAAAACAGTGACACTGTCAAGGTCATGAAACACAAAAACCTTTATACAAGTATATAGATAGGGGTCCCCTTCGGTAGATCGAACTTTTAAATGTTCGAAGACGATATGGCCGAGACCATAACCTTGAACATTTAAAAGTCTGAACAGACTGAATGGAGATCCATGTACAGAGCGCAACGGGAAGTTTTCCCATTTCCACAATGTAGTGCGATCTCGGAGTTGGCATATTTAAGTAAGGGGGTGTGGGGGTGCAGAGGTGTGTAGCACCCCCTGCTACAGCAGTTTAATTTTGTTTTTTTCTTTGTTTTTTTTTTTCTTTTTTTACTTCAGTGTTTGAACTATTGCAAGTTCGAACATATGGTCTCAGCCATATTTGGTTTGAACTTGTAATATGTTCGATCTACTGAAGTAGATCCATAGATAGAGATAGATGGTATAGTTATGGATACATAGATATATTCATTTATGCATGCTCATGTGTGTGTGTATATATTATATATATATATATATATATATATATATATATATATATGTAAATATATTATGAATACTACTATACTGTACTATAACAAAAAATGTTCATAAAATAAGAGCATGCATGTTTTAATATTCACTTAAGAAATCTGTAATATCTGACATTTCATGATAGCAGTCCTTACTGTTTTGTAAAAAAAAAAAAAAAAAAAAAAGGTGAAGGGGGGCAATATCTTCAGGAAAAATCAAGAATGCCCATAACAATCAGAGACAGAAGAAAGATTTAAAGCTAAACAAATATGAGTTATGTGGATTCCAGCAATGTCTGATGAAGTCAAATAATACAGTATTGTCATACATAATTAAATGGCTCCAGTATGAATTTTTGTCTAGACCACATATAACAGTTCGGCTTATGAGGACAGAACCATTCTCTTTCAGTGCCAAAGCTTAGAAAAATGACCTGAGACTCACTGTTAGTCTTTAAACTATAGAAAATTCTGAATGACAGTCTGAGTAGAAGGGAGCACAACTTAAAACAAACAAACTTTCTGGATGTTTTGAAATGATCATCATTAAAGGTTCTGGTTCATTTTTTTTTTTTTACAAACCATTTCATAAACAGGGTTTATCCAGCAGAATACTAACTTTAACTGAGATACTAACAAGACAGAGGTAGTTCTGGCAAGCACAAATCAACTCTTTACCTGCCTCACATTGATTTTGTGTCATTAGTTTTGATATGGCAGTTAGCTGCTTTTTAATTTTTCCATATGCATTTTAAATTAATCCTATATTTTTGTATGACAAATGCAATGCAGTGAAAACAAGACATCTTTTCTATATATAGTATCATGATCAGAAATAGGTTATATGCATTGTAGATATCATCATTTGCAGGTTCCAAGTTTTAATTCATTGTCATACTGTTCTGATATGAGACAATAGATTTCATCTTGCAATCAAAAATTGAATTCCTAAACACCTGAAATTGTTGTTTTATTTGTTGAATGGAAAATATCCTTTCAAGCTCTAATAGAAATGTTGCACATCCACAAGTCAAATGGGACAAGATTCACTCACTCCAGGGATCTTATCCTAGCCTGTGACATTAACAGAACATGCTAGAGAGACAGATATGTCTCCCAGAGCTTGTCGCTCCTTTGGAATAAACTCCCAATTCACGTGAGGCAAAGCTCCTCAATTACCCTTAATAAGTGAAACTTGGACAATTGGATAAGAGGCCATAAATTCACCTCGGGAGTGGCACCTGTGTCCCTCATGGACAGGGGCAGTCAGTGCTGATCATCGACTCATACTACAAATATAGACCATCTAACATGGTCAGTTAGGGAATATGGGTATAACACGTCTAGGCTTGTAAAGGCTCTAAGACCATTATCCTAGTAAACTTCTATGATCCTATGATCCTAAGCAAAAAGATGAAATGGTAATCTATACTTATCTGTTGCAGTTTTATCCCTGTTCACTTAAAGATCCAGAATCTGAACCAAGTTCCTTTAAAAATGGAATGAAATATGGAACTTATCTTCTGAAGTGGTTGTCAACAAAGTTCAGCTACATGATTGCAGTGTATGAAGCACTGCAATTATGCTCTAATATAGAGAAAACGATTAACAAGTCAACACCTTCCCCAAAGCAAGACCAGATTGTAACAGCACTTGGTGCTTTGGGGATGCTACACAATGCTATGCACCACACTAAGTGCTGTTATGATCAGATCTCCCACTAGAGACTAACAGCGAACAGTGCTGGCCAGCAAAGAACTGCAACAGAAGGTAATATAACTTCATTTCTGCTTGTTGTCCATACCTCTCAACTCTACCTGAGTTTGTTTCAGATTTTTGCTCTTCCTCTTGTAAATATTTCGATCTTCTGGTAGATCACTGAGAATTACCATCAGTCAATTAATAATGCCAGACATTAGAGTTTCATAGTTCTATTTTTTTAATAGGTGTTAATGCAATCCTATTGTTCAAGTAACTTTTTAAGTAAATAAGAGCAATATTTATTTATCCTTCATTGAACTGGTTAATCCCCACTAGGCTAGTAGCCTCTTTTGAGAGGAGACCAGAGGTGGTATTTATACTAATAAGGGAAATTTGGCCAGGGCATCTGGGAACATCCCCTAGTCTTTTTGAGAAGTGCTGTGGAATCTTTTGCATCCATCTGATCTACCACCAGCTCAAGCAGACGAGACCTCAGTTTAGCATCTCGTTCAAGGGACAAGACAGTCAGTATTGCAGCTCTGCCTTATATGGCACTATCAGCAATCAATCTCCCTGCTTTGGGAATAGAACCCACAGCCTTCTGCACCAAAGGTGAGTGTGCTACCTGCTGTGCCATTGACACTTCTTTTGATATTTTGCCCCACCCCCATCATTTTTGGATTCGTTAACATATATGGTGCTATATGTTCGACAGCAATAAGTACTTCACCGCCTTTCAAAGGAAGTAAAACACGTTGCACTTCTACACTCTCTCTTTCATATTCTTTTTCTCTAGCTAGTAGTACAGAGGGAATTACGACTGTGTCATCAACCTTATCCTTTTATTATGTGTTCTTGATATGGATGCCTAGAATCACCTCGCTAGTTTTGTTTATGGTGTTAATCTCTTGGCAGCCTTGTCCTGATCACGTAATAAGATAGTTAGGATCGTATAACTGATTTTAATCACCTTTGTTACCTGTACAGGGATACCTTAAATTCTGCATTATCTAAGGGCTTGTGTTAGAGATTCTAAGTATATGAAAACCAATAGAGAAGGTCACTGTCTCTAGTAAGCTGGAATGAACAAGCAAGTTTACGATCTATTTAGATGACTTCTAATGCTGCTTATTGAAATTTATAACTTTTTCAGTGCTTAATTTATTGTCACTAGATTGAGACTGAAAATGATTAGTCTCCTGGTAAATAAGTAAATATATCAATAAATAAATAAAATAAAGCTTTAGGTTATGAATATGTGAAAGCAACAGTATTTGTAAGTTTGGAGAAGTGAAATTTTGGAAATTTTTTGAAGCAGAAAAGCAGAAGTGACACCACTAGATGCTTTCCTAACATCCAAACGTAAACTCAGTAAAGAAATATTTTTTGTCTGGCTTGTTTGATAAGGAGCAGAATGCTTCTATCATTTTGAATGTGTCTCCCCGAGATAAACCTAGACTGTTTCCACATGATGATAACGTCACCTTATGAGAAGTGTAAAAATTAAACTTCTCAGAGATGACACTTCAAAAATAAAGCATGACTCAAACAATTAACATTAAATTATGAAACTGGGAGTTACGCCTTAGAATATTTTTGTAGGTAACGTCTTCTCCCTGTAGTCCCCAGTATGGGGTGCTGTGGTCTCCACAGTCATGCAATATATAGATATATGTTAACTTTAAGATGGTCATACCTCAGAGTAGGTAAGGATATTCCAAGGAGGATAAGTGAGATTGTCATTTCCACAATAAGAGAAGGGCATAATATTTTGCTGTGAAAGGGGAACATACTGGGCTTAATCAATGAAGCAAATATAGCTATAGCTGTCTTTTAGTTGAGGTATGAGTGGTTTCCTTAACTAGTTGTAAACTGTCAGGTTTTGGATGTCTGCTGTGACCTAATTCCAACTGACTGGTGCAATATTAGAAAAACTCTTTCCTGCTATTTGATTGAGAAAATAAAATCTCTAAAATTAAATGGAGTTGTTTGTGTCTGTGCAAAGATCATATGAAGAAGATGTCATTTATAGTTTATTTTTGAGTTTGGGAAATATGAGTCAATGTCTTGAGTTTAATCCATTTGAAAGTCAGAGTGGCAACTAGGATACAGATTCTGGCTGGTATAAAAAGTATAAAAAAATCAGCTTGCATTTTTAAAGGTAGAGGAGTGAAGCTCGGTTCTAGAGGAAAAAGTGCTTAAACAACAGCTATCTGTACTGGTTGGAGTAAAGTTTAATAACAGTAATGGCCCAAGTACGATAACATTTATAGTAAGACCTGTATGTGCTTTAGGAGGTCACCTGATTTGAGATGGTGTAGTAGGTGTTCAGTTGCTTTATAACTTTTTTACTGATGTGATCTGTGTGTTGTTCAGAGGAGACTCAGAGGTCTGTTAGCAGTCCTAGGTATGTATATTACTCTTCTTGCTGAATGTTACTGTTATCTACGTCTAAGATGGAGAAGGAAGGTTGTGATTTATTCTCTGAGAAACACCAAATGTCATGACTGCTACTTCTGAGATTTTTGATTTGGATTTACATTTTTAAATGCAATGTCATCACTGTCTTAAATGCTTCCTGAGTTTTTTCTGTACACCAGTCAAAGAGGAGACAGAATAGTATAGTTTACTTTGCTGCGTGAATCTGCAGAAAGCTGGGAGATTACTTTGAAACCTTGATAATTTCCATTTTTTTCCATATTTTGTCTTTGTTTATCCATAAGATTATTTAGGTCAGAGACATGGTTTTCCACACCCATAGATTAAAATACACTTTTTTAAAGGGATTAATACTAAACTGACATGATTAAGACCACTGTTAGCAGGTGGTGAGGAAGGTCCAATTAGTGTTTCTTAGGAGTTAAATGACTTTCCTGAATTTCTAAACATCTTTGAGTTGCTATAATCCTATGTGACATTTGGGGGTTTTGTAGGGCATTGTTCCTTGAAAGGGAAGGCAGCTATCGATGTTGCTGTGGCAGTGAGTGATATTTTTTCAGTTTATGAAGGTAGTTAATTAGTTACTAACACGTCTAACAGTAAGTCTTTATTTGATGGACTGTTTGGCCTCCTGAGGGTTAAGATGCATCCCTTAGTTTCCTTGAATGTGGCTACTTGCAGATATAAAGTTAGGAATAGTCAGGTTTCCCTTAGAACTTAATTAAAAATATTTCAGACCAGCCATGAAGTAGAGACCTCTATGCTGTTGACAGCTTCTTATCCAACAGATTTTTATAGAAGTATTCATCTATAGTACTAGGGAATACATTTTTGAATTGTATATGCAAAGGTGGTAAATCATTCTGCACACATTTTTGTTTATCATTTAATGGTGGTCTGTAGGATGACGTTGGTGATCAAGAAGAGGAAGAGAAGTGTGAAAGCAGTGCCAAGAATTAAATGGTGGAAGTTAAAAAAGGGTGATTGTGAAGTGGAGTTTAGGGAAGAGTTAAGACAGGCACTGGGAGGCAGTGGAGAGTTACCGAATAGCTGGGTAACTACAGCAGAACTAGTAAGAGAGACTGCTAGAAAGGTGCTTGGTGTGACATCTGGACAGAGGAAGGAGGACAAGGAGACCTGGTGGTGGAATGAGGAAGTACAGGAGAGTATACAGAGGAAGAGGCTGGTGAAGAAGAAGTGGGATTGTCAAAGAGATGAAGAAAGTAGACATGAGTATAAGGAGATGAGGCGTATGGCAAAGAGAGAGGTGGCAAAAGCTAAGGATAAGGTGTATGGAGAGTTGTATGAGAGATTGGACACTAAAGAGGGAGAAAAGGACCTGTACCAATTGGCTAGACAGAGGGACAGAGCTGGGAAAGATGTGCAGCAAGTAAGGGTGATAAAGGATAGTGAGGGAAAGGTACTCACAAGCAAGGAGAGTGTGTTGAGTAGATGGAAAGAGTATTTTGAGAGGCTGATGAATGAAGAGAATGAGAGAGAGAAGGCTGGATGATGTGGGGATAGTGAATCAGGAAGTGAAACAGATTAGCAAGGAGGAAGTAAGGACAGCTATGAAGAGGATGAAGAATGGAAAGGCTGTTGGCCCAGATGACATCCCAATGGAAGCATGGAGGTGATTAGGAGAAATGGCAGTGGAATTTTTAACAAGATTGTTTAATGAAATTTTGGAAAGTCAGAGGATGCCTGAGGAGTGGAGAAAAAGTGTTTTGGTACCTATCTTTAAGAATAAGGGTGATGTGCAGAGCTGCAGTAACTACAGAGGGATAAAATTGATCAGTCACAGCTTGAAGTTATGGGAGAGAGTAGTAGAAGCTAGGTTAAGAAGGGAGGTGATGATTAGTGATCAGCAGTATGGTTTCATGCCAGGAAAGAGCACTACAGATGCAATGTTTGCTCTGAGAGTGTTATTGGAGAAATACAGAGAAGGTCAGAAGGAGTTGCATTGTGTCTTTGTAGACTTGGAGAAAGCATATGACAGGGTGCCTAGAGAAGAGTTGTGGTATTGTATGAGGAAGTCGGGAGTGGCAGAGAAGTATGTAAGAGTGGTACAGTATATGTACGAGAGTAGTGTGACAGTGGTGAGGACTGCAGTGGGAGTGACGGATCCGTTTAAGGTGGAGGTGGGATTACATCAAGGATCAGCTCTGAGTCCTTTCTTATTTGCAGTGGTGATGGACAGGTTGACAGATGAGATCAGACAGGAGGCCCCATGGACTATGATGTTTACAGATGACATTGTGATCTGTAGTGAGAGTAGGAATCAGGTTGAGGAGACTCTGGAGAGGTGGAGATATGCTCTAGAGAGCAGAGGAATGAAGGTCAGCAGGGCTAAGACAGAAAGACAGAATATATGTGTGTAAATGAGAGGGAAGGTAGAGGAATGGTGAGGATGCAGGGAGTAGAGTTGGTAAAGGTGGACGAGTTTAAGTACTTGGGATCAACAGTTCAGAGTAATGGTGAATGTGGAAGAGAGGTGAAGAAGAGAGTACAGGCAGGGTGGAATGGGTGGAGAAGAGTGTCAGGAGTGATTTGTGACAGACGGGTACCAGTAAGAGTGAAAGGGAAGGTCTACAAGATGGTTGTGAGACCAGCTATGTTATATGGGTTGGAGACAGTTGCACTGACAAAAAGGCAGGAGTCAGAGCTGGATGTGACAGAGTTAAAGATGTTAAGATTTGCACTCGGTGTGACTAGGATGGATAGGATTAGGAATCAGTATATTAGAGGGTCAGCTCATGTTGGACAGTTTGGAGACAAAGCAAGAGAGATGAGATTGCGTTGGTTTGGACATGTGCTGAGGAGGGATGATGGGTATATTAGGAAAAAGATGCTAAGGATGGAGCTGCCAGGTAAGAGGAAAAGAGGAAGGCCTAAGATAAGGTTTATGGACGTGGTGAGAGAGGACATGCAGGTGGTTGGTGTGACAGAGCAAGATGCAGAGGATAGGAAGAAATGGAAAGAGATGATCCGCTGTGGCGACCCCTAACGGGAAAAGCCGAAAGATGATGATGATGATGATTTAATTATAATTAGAAAATATCCAAAGGCAAATGTTTTCCATCTCAGGATTATTTTGTGTCTCCATAACCCATTGTTGATGACCTACTTCCAGGTATTCCAATTAGAAGTTAATGAAGGTAAAAAGAAGAACTATTTTCTGGGTTCGGCATATGGACTAAAAGATTCTCAGTCAAACTAACTGTGCTAGGTCAAAAAGTGGCTAATTTGGTGGTTCTTTTATAAACGAGGTGTTTTATAAACGGCTTGAATTAACCAGTCTAGATTTATTTTCCTTTAAGTTGCAAAATGAAAAACTACAGTAGGATGTGATCTGTTCCATCCTTACTGAGCATCCTTGAAAAATGTATTGTTTTACTTATGAATTCTTATTTGGTGTGGCTTTCTTAGAAGTCATAAAATCTATCTAAATACTGGGTGGCGCAGTAGTGTAGTGGTTAATGCTGTCACCTCACAGCAAGAGGTTCTCCGGTTCGATTCTCAGCTGGGGTGCCTTCTGTGCAGAGTTTGCATGTTCTCCCTGCGTTTGTGTGGGTTTCCTACGGGTACTCCGGTTTCCTCCCACATTCTAAAGACATGCTTCTGGAGCATTTCTCCCTGGGCCTCCGCTGAAAACAGGATCTGTGGAACCTAGTCAGACTTTCCCAGTTAACAAATGTTAAATAAAATAAAAAATAAAATATCAGAGCTCTGCAACAGGAAACCAGGGTTCTGATTGGAGGAGAAGCCTCATTCCAAAAGATCTCAACCAGATTGGAATGCAAACCGTCTATAAGATCAATTTATTGCAAAAATTAAACCCAAATGATGACCTGGAGGCATTTTCGATTATATTCAATAGAGCAGCAGAAAGTAAAGGCTGGTGTCCTAAGCAAGAAGGTACAACAGAGCTTATTTTCACTTAGAAACCATGATGCAAATGATTATAAGAAGCACAAGATGGAGATGCTTGCATGCATCTGTGTAAACGTCATCCTTCTAGGTACAGCATTTTCAACTACTGGACCTTCGTACCTGAAAAAGCTGTGAAATCACAAATGTCTGATCTCATTCACCTGGGCTACAACTGGCTTCTGCCAAACAAGAATGCCACTTCATTATTCATTAAATTGGTAACGGCATGCCATTTCATATGATCCTTACCCTCCAGCACAGTGGCTATGGTGGTGTGTGGTACATGACTCAAGGATAGTCTGGCAGTTGATGTGGAAGATTAAGGCTATGAATTGTAAACATGGTACTACCTACTTAGCCACAAATGACTAACTCACTGAACACTATAAAAAGACCACATCAAGTCATATTTGTAGATAAAATCGGAAACAAAAAGGTATGTAGAAGCAATATTGAATAATTCAAAAAAGAAAGTGTGACTCAAATAAATATGAACAATTTTGAAATGCTATAATTTTGGAGTTGTAGCACTAAATTGTATAAAGCAATATTGTATGACGATTGTAATTGAATGTGTTGAGAAAACCTGACAATATACATGGAGATTAACAAATCTGCTTTTGTTGGTTGTCATAGTGTACAAACATAAAATGTGGGATGGAAAGTAAGTAATTACATGGTCTCATTGACTCAGAAAACATGATAACCCTAGTAAATAAAGATTTTGTGCCTTACTGTTTAAAAATGCTAACAAATGACTACACATTACGTATTTCATTCTGATTAGAAGAAGTACCTTTTACAAGAATAGCCCCAAAACAGCCAATAAAGTAATACTACAGCAAAACTTTCCCAGTTCTTGGATCTGTGGTCAAAGAAAGAAGAAAGCTATCCATACCTCAAGGGGAAAGTGGAGAAATAACTTCTGGAAATGCCAAGGCTCTTACTAATATTGTGCTTACATTATCCAAGAGAACTTTTTTCTGAATTCAGCATACAGATGAGATGACCAACACTCAAATGAACTGTGCTAGGCCAAACAGTGTCTCTTTTTGTGATTATTTTCTGATTTGTTAATGCACCATAAGAAGTGTTTCATGAACAATCTAAATTGGGCATTCTACATTTGTTTTATTTGTTTTAAACAAGACAAATAGGTACAAACTGCGTTTTATTCCTTTTTTGCAGAATATCCTCGAATGAATACATATTTGTACCACATGAATTCTTGTTTGTTGTGCCTTTCTTGGTAATCATAGACATCAAACTTGCTACCGTATATATATATATATATATATATATATATATATATATATATATATATATATATATATATATATATATATATATATATATATGCCTGTGTCTGTATCAATCTGTCAGAGGCTGCAGGGGTGCAGGTGGGGCTAACCCCGCTGCAAAAACAGTTCTTTTAGTTTGTTAATTTTTCAGTCATTTTAGATTCACACTTAAATGATTGCTATTTTGTAATTTGCTCTTTTTACAGTTTGATATTTCATGAGATGATCATATATATATATATATATATATATATATATATATATATATATATATAAATAGACATAGATATGTGGGTATATGTATGTGAGCTCTTTTATTAATCAAATCTCACAAATGTCAACACACTTTGGTTATCAAAACAGATTGCTGACAGGTGTATGAGATTGATAATCTCTGGGGTTGGGGATAACAGTGGGTATGGTGCTGCAGCCCCTCATGAGAGGTTCAGGGGATTCCCCCTGTAAAAAGCAGTAGTGTTCTTTTGTATGGCCTAAAGTTGTGCCTCACAGTATACTTGGCAGGGTACTGATCTTCTTTTTTTCCAACCTTTTGCAGTTGATGCTTTTAGTGTTAATCTACTGATGTTTATATTAACTTACAGTAAGTAGATCCATATATATATATATATATATATATATATATATATATATATATATAGTTTGATAGATAGCTACATAGATAGATAGATAGATAGATATGTATGCATGTTCATGTATCAAAAAGTTGAAGTATCAAATGTGAAGTGATGGAACTCAACCTGTTAATGACTAGATAATTGAAAAACAAACACAAAAAATAAAACATACTTTTCTATAGCAGGGTGCCCCCACCCCACACCTTTCACACACCCCTGCTAATTATATGTACCAGCTCTGAGAATGCAGTACAGTGAGGAAAGGACAAAGTCCCTGATCCCCACTGTATCATGATCTCACACAGAAAAAAAGGCTAGTACGTGCGACAAGCTGATTTTCCATTTTTTTTCTAGTGGACAAACTGATCTTGCAACCACTTATCAGCTATCCATATATATGTATATGCATATAGTTATATAAGGAATGGTCAACATGTCACTAGGTTGACATACAAAACATGTACCACAATATTTCGAACATTCATTATATCACACACAAAACACATTAACACTCACTACATCAAAAAAGGAAACAAATTTCCTTTTCCAGTGCACTATCCATAACCTGTCCACATTCATCTCAAATTTGCCTTAATAGTGATAATGTTATGGGAAGGGCTGTTTTTTAAGTTCAGATATATGTTATAGTATTATAATGTAACCCTAAGAAACTGCTGGACAAAATAGGTGCTGACATTGTGTCTGAGTGGGATATTACATACAAGCCTTTGCCTGGGTTTGGGCCTCGTATGACTGAGCTAGCAAAACACACAAGTGAATATAGCAAATGGATGTCTCTGAACACCAATTATTTTGAAAAAAAAACTTTAATGTTACAATATAATACCACTGCTCAAGAAATAAAAACAATTAACAAAAACATATAATACCACTGCTCAAGAAATAAAAACAATTAACAAAAACAATTAGAATATTTTCAAGGCAAATGATGATATTTTGAAAATATTAGGGGGAAGTCCCCAGTTTGTTTATAAGACAGCTAAACATTTAAAGAAAATCTTTGAGATACCAAAAGATTTGAACAATTTAACTTCTTCTACTGGAGCAAGAAAGTGTGGTTACTGTAAGCAATGCAGCTATATTTTAGAGGCAGGATCTATAAATGTGGTTACTGGGGTGGTATTCAAAGTAACAATACTAGTGACAACATTACAGTTTGGTTGAAGAATAGCAATTGTGCCAACTCACGGGGTTGTATATTTGGCCAAATGTGCTACATGTTGTGCATTCTGTCTGGAAAAAAACAGAAAAGATGTTGAGAAAATGGATTTATGAGCATAACTGTGATATAAAATGCAAATTACAACAATGCACTATATAAACATTCTAGTATATGCAAACATTTTGGTAAGTTTGTTTTCAGCATACTAGATGGTGTTGTTACTAACCTAAGGGGGAGCCTGGGAAACCCATTTAGAATACAAACAGCTCATCTGCCAATTTAAGTTAAACAAAATGTTAGAACAAGGTCTAAATGTGAATATTTCTGTATTAGCATTACTGAAATTAAGAGCTGCTAAATTGCAGTTTTTATATTTTATCAATTAATGTTTACAATAACATTTGTAATAGTTTGTGATTTTTATGGGCTGATTAAATCAATATTTAACAGGCTAGTACATTTAACTCCTTCAATATACTCACATTTTGAAGTGTTTGTGTTCAATTTCATTTTTTTTACAAAGAACTGTAGGCATTTTAAATGGTTTATTTACTTAATACTACATGTTACTTTACTGCTGGTAGATAACGACTGCTGTTACTTTAAGAAGATATTTTTTATTCAGTCACATGACCTCTTAGTATATTAAGATTCGAAACACAGATTTCCTCTTTGGTTCTGATGAAGTCTGAATGACAAAAGTAAAAAGTGAAACTAGATAGTTGCTAAACCTGACTTTTGTATTTTAAAGTTTATACATTTTAGACATTCATTCATGAAACCTGTATTGTATGCTCTTACATTTTGTTCATAGGTTCGTAGGTTCATAGGTAGGTACTAGGCTATCAGCCCAAGGACCTACATAAGCCTAGCCAGCAAGGTACCATAGCTTACTCCACCCAAGAAAGTTATTTTCCTGTGCCACTGTCCAGCAGAGACACAGAACTGATCCCCGGGGTGTATTTCCTATTTCCCATCCACTTATCAAGATTTTTCTT